>NW_026652290.1:19596504-19749625 GCF_009828535.3 Hylobates moloch
GAACTCCCATTCACAATTGCTTCAAAGAGAATAAAATACCTAGGAATCCAACTTACAAGGGATGTGAAGGACCTCTTCAAGGAGAACTACAAACCACTGCTCAATGAAATAAAAGAGGATACAAACAAATGGAAGAACATTCCATGCTCATGGGTTGGAAGAATCAATATCGTGAAAATGGCCATACTGCCCAAGGTCATTTATAGATTGAATGCCATCCCCATCAAGCTACCAATGACTTTCTTCACAGAATTGGAAAAAACTACTTTAAAGTTCATATGGAACCAAAAAAGAGCCCGCATCACCAAGTCAATCCTAAGCCAAAGAACAAAGCTGGAGGCATCACGCTACCTGACTTTAAACTATACTACAAGGCTACAGTAACCAAAACAGCATGGTACTGGTACCACAACAGAGACAGATCAATGGAACAGAACAGAGCCCTCAGAAATGATGCCGCATAGCTACAACTATCTGATCTTTGACAAACCTGACAAAAACAAGAAATGGGGAAAGGATTCCCTGTTTAATAAATGGTGCTGGGAAAACTGGCTAGCCATATGTAGAAAGCTGCAACTGGATCCCTTCCTTACACCTTATACAAAAATTAATTCAAGATGGATTAAAGACTTATATGTTAGACCTAAAACCATTAAAATCCTACAAGAAAACCTAGGCAATACCATTCAGGACATAGGTGTGGGCAAGGACTTCATGTCTAAAACACCAAAAGCAATGGCAACAAAAGCCAAAATCGACAAATGGGATCTCATTAAACTAAAGAGCTTCTGCACAGCAAAAGAAACTATCATCAGAGTGAACAGGCAACCTACAGAATGGGAGAAAATTTTTGCAACCTACTCATCTGACAAAGGGCTAATATCCAGAATCTACAATGAACTCAAACAAATTTACAAGAAAAAAACAAACAACCCCATCAAAAAGTGGGCAGAGGACATGAACAGACATTTCTCAAAAGAAGACATTTATGCAGCCAAAAAACACATGAAGAAATGCTCATCATCACTGGCCATCAGAGAAATGCAAATCAAAACCACAGTGAGATACCATCTCACACGAGTTAGAATGGCCATCATTAAAAAATCAGGAAACAACAGGTGCTGGAGAGGATGTGGAGAAATAGGAACACTTTTACACTGTTGGTGGGACTGTAAACTAGTTCAACCATTGTGGAAGTCAGTGTGGTGATTCCTCAGGGATCTCGAACTAGAAATACCATTTGACCCAGCCATCCCATTACTGGGTATATACCCAAAGGAGTATAAATCATGCTGCTATAAAGACACATGCACACGTATGTTTATTGTGGCACTATTCACAATAGCAAAGACTTGGAACCAACCCAAATGTCCAACAACGATAGACTGGATTAAGAAAATGTGGCACATATACACCATGGAATACTATGCAGCCATAAAAAATGATGAGTTTGTGTCCTTTTTAGGGACATAGATGAAACTGGAAACCATCATTCTCAGTAAACTATCGCAAGGACAAAAAACCAAACACCGCATGTTCTCACTCATAGGTGGGAATTGAACAATGAGAACTCATGGACACAGGAAGGGGAACATCACACTCCGGGGACTGTTGTGGGGTGGGGGGAGGGGGGAGGAACAGCATTAGGAGATACACCTAATGCTAAATGACGAGTTAATGGGTGCAGGAAATCGACATGGCACACGGACACATATGTAACAAACCTGCACATTGTGCACATGTACCCTAAAACCCTAAAGTATAATAAAAAATAAAAATAAAAAAATAAAAATATATACATATACCTTTTTCTCTTTTTTGGCATTTGAAATTTAATTTTCGGCCTGGGCGCGGTGGCTCACGCCTGTAATCCCAGCACTTTGGGAGGCCGAGGCGGGCGGATCACGAGGTCAGGAGATCAAGACCATCCTGGCTAACAGGTGAAACCCCGTCTCTACTAAAAATACAGAAAAATTAGCCGGGCGTAGTGGCGGGCGCCTGTAGTCCCAGCTACTTGGGAGGCTGAGGCAGGAGAATGGCGTGAACCTGGGAGGCGGAGCTTGCAGTGAGCCGAGATTGCGCCACTGCACTCCAGCCTGGGCGACAGAGCGAGACTCCGTCTCAAAAAAAAAAAAAAAAAAAAAAAGAAATTTAATTTTCTTTGTTATTGTCCTTCTATAGGTAAAGTATCTTTGCATCCTCTGGCATCTTTCAAAATTTTATTTTTGTTTTTGTATTTTATTTTCTGCAGTTAAAATATGATATGCCTAGGTGTAGATTTTTTGGTATTTATATAATTTGTGCTTTATGAGTTTTCTGGATCTGTGGTTTGATATCTGTCATTAGTTTTTGTAAATTCTTGATATTATTGCTTCAAGTTATTTCTTTTGTTCCCTTTTCATTTTATTTTCCTTTTGGTATTTCCATTACATGTATCTTAAACATTAGGCAATTGTATCATGGTTGTTGAGTATTCTCTTGTCTTTTTCATTTATTTTCCTCTTTGCATTTCAGATTTAAAAGTTTTTATTGATATTTCAAGCTTGCTGTTTTTTTTCCCTTGGATACGCCTAGGCTATTGATGAACCAATTAAAGACATTCTTTGTTTCTGTTACAGTGATTTTTATTTCTAGCTTTTCCTTTTGATCTTTTCTTAGTTTTCATCTTTCTGCTTACATTGCACATCTGATCTTTCATGCTGTGTATTGTTTCCTTTAGAACTCTAAACATATTAATCATAGTTGTTTTAAATTCTGCGTCTTATAATTTCAACTCCTCTGCCATATCTGAATGTGATTCTGATGCTTTCTTTCTCTCTTTAAACAGTGATTTTTGTTTCTTAATATGTTTTGTAGTTGTTTGTTGAAAACCAGAGATAATATACTGGATAAAAGGGACAGAGGTATATAGGCCTTTAGTGTGAGTTTTTAGGTTTTTTTGAGGTAGGCTATATTTACTGTTGGCTGTATTTGTATGTTTCAGAGGCTAAAATTTCCACCAGTGTTCTTGTTTATATCTCTCTGTTGTAGTTGTCATTTCTTATAGACATCTTAAATAAAATATAATTTGTTCAGTTCTTTTGGTTGTATTCTCCTATGATTATGCATGAGCCCTGTTGGTATGGTAAAGTACGGGGGATGAGAAGCCTTGTGATTAGGTTTTAATATTTTAATGAGTCTTCATAAGTGCTTATCAGCTCTCCTAACCCCTCCCCTTTGTCAAGGAAATAAGGCTAAAGGGGGCCAGAGTTTGGCATTTTCCTTCCTTTAAGCCAGTTAGGCTCTGATAAAATAGTTTCTCCTGAAGGCAGGCTTTGTTAAGAAGAATAGAATGCTCTGGTGTATTTTAAAGTAGCTACTATTCCCCTCCCCATTCCAGAAGTAAGAGGGTTTTTTTCTCCAGTCTTCACTGAGAGAATCTGGTATAGCTCCTGTAGGTAAAACTCACAAAAGTGTGAGTGGTCCTCTAAGACTGGACCTACCTAATGTTTTCAATTCTCAAACTTGTCTACACCCAGCCTCCAGCAATTCACCAGTTGCCCTGTAGGTTTTATTATTTTGGAACTAGTTTCCATGGAGATTTCTGCCCATAACTTTTTGCTCTGCTAAGTTGCGATTATCTGTGTTTGCCTTTCTCTTTAATTTTGGGGGCATAGGTTTGCTCTGTGGCCTCAAATATCTTATGGGTCTATGAAGAGTTGTTGATATTCAGTTTATTGAGCTTTCTTCTTGTATAAATGGTAGTGATGACTTTCAAGCTGCTTACGTTCTGTACCAAAAACCAAAATTCAAAAGGTGGTTTATACAAAGTAATATTTCTTGGTAATCAAGCAAAGAGGAATTGGGCATGAATAGTCTCAGAACAAAACCTCACTCACACATTTTCACTCCTTTGGATTTAGTTAAGCTACCCTCAAGATTCACAACATGTTATATTCAAATTCATCCCAAGGTGTTAACCACTATCTTAGGACCAACCCCTCACACACACACACGGGAATCATTTTTATTTTTTGGTGTTCTTTTACATGTCTGAGCATTCTAGATTAGCTGCTTCTGAATAATGTTTACTCTCAGCCAATGTTATGTTAAGCTGGGTGCTCCTTTTGTTTCTCCTTGGGCAACACTTCAAATTATAGTGTATGAGTGGTATTCTTCCAGGATTTCATCCAATTTTTAATATAACTGTGCACATATGTCTTGATTAGGTATTTGTAAGTCAAACATCATCTTTCTTTCAGTTTTGTGCATCATCTTTCATATTCAGTTTTATGCATATGTAAATACCTATATGCATATATACACATGGGAACATGCATATATACACATGGGAACATACATATATACACACATATATACAGACACATATTTCTATAAATTTTAGTTAAATAATGGAAAATGGGGTATGTAGAGAGGGTAAGAAGTTATTCTCAAGTAAGCATATTTTCTATGTGTCTTCAGGTTCTTTCCACAGAGTAAAGCAGCAAACAGCAAGTCCCCAGAATACCCTGATAGAATTAATCATGCAGAACAGAAGCTCTCAATTTCACAGCATTTACTAGAGGACAGCCTGGTCCAGTTGGACCATGCCTTAAATAGAGAAAATCATAGATTAAAACACATTTGAATCATAATACCTCTGCCAAGATGTAGGAAAAAAAGAGATTGTCAAACAGATTTATTCATTGAATCATCTAAGGGCACTTGTCAACAGCACAATATGACTCACCTATATGATATAAATGATCGTGAACAATGCTGTCATAGGGGCGTAATTTTTCAGGTGAGTTGTTCTACCTCACCAACAAGGAGAAAGTACTACACAGACCCAACTAGTTTAAATAAAAACCTTGCATGTAAAGGAAGAAAAGATAATGTTTGCTTTGGATGTGATGGTAACAATTATGGTCAAACATAAGAATAATGAAGGCCAGAGTAAAGGAAGACTCACACAGACTCTGTAGGTAAGTATGCAATTGCTTTTATTATTTATACCCATTATATTATTTATACCAATTATACCCTAAGAGGCTCAAAACTACATAACAGGTTGCTAACAGATTCTTGTCATCTGGTGTGAACACAGTTCCATAATCATGAATGCTGTGACATCTTTTCAAACAGGTTGGAATAATGCTTAACAGACATTCGTTAGCAGTCCAAACTTCTAAACACTGAAAAACAAAAGGAATTATCAGCAAGAATGGCAGTTGCACACTTGAGTCCATGTTATGATATTTATTGGGCTGCTCCAGAAAGCTTTAGCTGTGCACATTTGGTTGATTACATAAATAGTTGCCACTATTCTGACTATAACCAGATTTGATGTTAATAAGGCTTTATTAAATATTATAGTGATAAGGTCTGGCTGAGCAATAGGTGGTAGCATATGGTTTCAATGCTGACCCACCATACTGAAAGAACTTATGGGTTAGGTTTTACAAGAAGATACGTATCAATTATTACTAAATTATTTGAATCCAGTAAATAAGACAAGGGATTTAGCGATATAGAACACATTAGTCTGAAAGAGGAGTTCTGTGCTTTAGTTTTGTCTCTTTTTGTAGTTGCGTCCCATGTTCCCTTTTCATAAGAAGTTAAGCTATATCACCTGTTTTCAAAAATTCTCAATCTTGGAAGCTCATCAAAAACATTTAGTGATCTTTTGAAAAAACTAAGGATATTTAGGTCCTGTCTAGAATAACTGGAAAAGAATATCCACCCAGGAATTCATTCATTCATGCATTTATTTTTTCTGATCCTTTATTCTTATTTTTTTTTGCTTAGCTTTTTTAATTTTACAAGTATTTCTGATACATAATCAGCATTGAGAACCCCTCCTACAAGTTTTTTCTACATCCTAACTTGACATTATTATTGTACAACAGGACACTAGTATCCACCAGCATTCCCAAGTCATCTGGCATACCTCAAAAGCATAACTAAACCTAGGAAGAATTAAAGCAACTGCCCAGGGCAAAGGTGGGAACAAATAGCCATAATCAAAAGTTAAGTAAGAAAAGTGTTATGGAAAAATCTAAGGCAATTCTAGACATTGTAAATACGCTAGAGATATTCTGACATGAAGAACTAGGATTAGGATACATTTCAGAGGGTTGAAACTGTGGCAGGCCAGGTCTCACTAAGGCAGGCCTCCATAACAACTGTTTCCATACTGACTGAGTGGTTAAGTTAAATATTAAAAGCCAGTGCCCTTACACAAAGGCTGGAATGTAACAAAAATCCACCAAAAGTTTTGCCTAGACATTTCCTGAACCTTAAAGCATGATTAAACAAGTCTTATTGAGGCTCTGAAGAAACTCCCCAGGCCTCCACAAACAAGTTTATTAGGAGTCTGAAGGAACTCCCCAGACCTCTGTGATTTAGCAGGAGACCAGATAAGGGTAATCACCCCAACACCTGGACCCATTTAGATTACGTAAATTTACTGGGGCTCCAGAGGAAGGTCTTCAAGACTCAGACCTTTGCTATAGATTAAAATAAGTTAATCACTTATGTCTTTAGATTAAAGTGCACACTTACACGTAGACATATAGCTTAGAAGGTATATAAGCTCTGGAAAATGTTGTTATTTTGAGTTGGCCTGGCGATAATTTCCAGGCCTTCTCCCTGTAACTGGTTACAGAAACAAAAACTCTCTTCCTCCCCGGTTCATCTGCATCTCGTTATTGGGCCACGAGAAATTGCAGCTCAGTTTGGTCAGGGAACAAAACTAGGAGTTTTTTTAGGTCTGATGCAGCACAGGTAATTAAACAAGATCGTCAGTTTATGCAAGATAAGGAAAGTCAATGGCAAGTGTACAACACTGAGATCGAGCTGGAAGTAGGGATGGTACTAATCCAGATAGCTGGTTGACCAGGCTTACTATCCCTAGAGAGTAGATAGTAATTCTGCAAAAGAGTTTCCCCACCTTGACACCACTGTAATCAGGGGAGTATGTGTGAGAGAATGAAGAGGAACTGTTAGATATAGGAAAACATTTTCTAAATTAGTTCCAAAATGCCAGAGGGAGAACACTAATTAGATTTTGGTGTTTTAGCCCTAGAGCAAGAAAGTTTCTAAACTCCATTATTTAATACAACAACAATTTATTTCTTTCCAACCTCTCACATCATGAAATCTAGTGAAATACTACTCATTTCTTTCCCCTCTTCTCAAATACTCACTCTCTTGCCCTATTTCAGAGCCATATTGTCTCCAACATGAATTGGTGCTCCAGTTTTCTCATTGGGTCCCCTATTTCCTCTATCGTCCTCTCACAGACCCGTTTATCCTCTACGCCCACCAGGGTATTGTTTATGTAAATATGAAATATGGCTTGAAACTTTCAGTTTCTGCCTGTTACTTCCAGGACAAAGCCTAATATTTCTTATGTTATGTGGCTGGTTTTTCACCATCTGACTACGTCTTAAGACTCTTATCCCTATGTTCTTCATATGTACTCATTTCCAATCAGTCACTTTCACTTGACTATTTCCCCTTAATAATTCATGTTGATGTAGCAAGTGGAAGCTTATCTTAGTATGTTCAGGCTGCTATAACAAAATGTAGGTGGCCTAAAAACAATAGTAGTTTATTTTTTACAGTTATGGTGGCTGGGAAGTCCAAGATCAAGGTGCTGGCAAATTAGATGTCTGCTTCCTAGCAAGCTGTCTTTTTGCTGTAACCTCACGTGGCAGAAATGGCGAAGGATCTCTCTCAGGCCTCTTTTATACGGGCACCAGTCCCATTCATGGGAGCCACACTCTCATGACCTAGTTACCCTCCAAAGGCCCCACCTCCAAATACCATCACAACTGGGGATTAGGTTTCAATAGAGGAGTTTGGGGGTGATATTAACATTCAGTCTATGGCAAGGCTGAAAAAGCTAATCTCTCAAATTGGAATGAAGAAATAAAGGCTTCTGTGGATTGAGAATAAGGATGCCACATGTATGAAGGCAGCCTCTCCCCTGTGTTACATCAGAAGACTCTCCTTAGTCATCCAGGACCCTTTCAAGGCCAGCAATGTCTGTTGTCCTTCAGGCCTTCTTTGGTTGGGTTATAATGACTAGTTTCAGCACTTTTGAGTCAGTCTGTTCTCTATAAGGACATGAAGAGGGGACAATGTGAGCTCATCATGTTCAGCAAGGATGAGCTCAGCTGTGTTGCAGGACCTATCCTCAACTTCTTTTCTAAACAGAAAATACCTTTTCCAAATGCTCATTTTGTAAAAGCCTGATTATTTGCTTTTAGCTGATTGGAAAAGGAAGATTCTTTGAGTTACTGAAGGAGAAGAGACACAAAAGAATCCCGTTTCCTTACAATGGGATGGGGGCACTGGGGAGGAATTATTGAATGTCAATCATAATGGTTCAATACAAACTGATGATTCCCAAATGGAGATGCATAAAGTTATGAAATGGAAAGGTATGTTAAACTGGTAAATGTACTAATTTTTGTAAAGCCACAAGTAGTCATTAAAATATTTTATATTAGTGCCTAATTTATTTTATAAAATTGCATGCTAGTATTTTTTTCAAATAACCTTACTAGGCAAATAAAAATTTGCCAACTATGTCAAACAATCATATTTTTAAAAAATCTCTTATTGTATTGCTCTATAATATTTGCAATCATTATGTGACACCATGGAATAATTCTTATTGAATCAAAACAGCAGCACAGACAGAATTATAGTTTATTGGTGCCCTAAATTCAGATATCTGCGAAATGACTTACAGAGTATATTAGAATTTGTACATTGACTTACTACATATTTTATTTCTAAGTAGAGAAAGAAAGCCCCCTTCAGATTATATCACCTTTGATTATCTTCTCATTACATTTTCTTTCACTTTGTCTATGGAAAATAATACGCTTATTTGTATATTTCAATATTTTTTCATATTATATTAACAAATTGGCACGCAGGTTGCACACATCAGTTTCTATATGTGTTGCTATAGTTCTACTCCATCCTCTACTGTAAACTTCTCTTGGAAATTCACTCAAATTCATGTACATATTGAAGTTTTAAGAGAATTCAATAGTTCAATAAAGAGTAACATTGAATTCATATTCTTTCTTCACTCCAAAAGAAGAATTGTTTAGATACCATACTCATTTTTCTATTATTTGAATACCAAAGTACAAAACCTGTGTTACTTTCTGATGATAATAGTTTAGTGTAGCACTTCTGCATATTGTTCTGATATTGATCCTTACAAGGATACCATGAAAGTAGAAGAGCAGACATTACTCCCATTTATAGATAAGCAAAATGAGATTTAGACGGGTTTGAAGACTTGCCTAAAGTAACTATAAACAGTGAAAGTCAGTGAAAACCAACACTTACAAGGTTAAGATTAGGCTATTGGAATACTGGCGTGTATTAGATAGAGATTTCGATTTGCAAGTTTGAGAGACCATTTCGTAGGCAATTGACATTATTTAGACATTTAATACGAATGAATTGGTGAGATGTCACAGAACTTTGAACAGTGGAATCACAGGGTTTTACATTTTTAAAGAATTTCTCTGCTGCTTTTATGAGAGTACACTGTAGAGGGTCAAAGACAGAAGAGACTATTGCAATAACCTAGATGAGAGGTGGTGGGAATTTGGATCAGAAAACTAGTAGTAAAGATGGTGAAAACAGATCTCACTCTGAATACATTTTGAAGAAAGGGTCAAAGAATTTGCCATTAACAGTTGGATGTGAGATAAAAGAGGAATAAAAGATAACCCAGCTTTTTTTGTGTAAGATACTCTGCATATGTAGTTACCCTGTAAGGGTGATGAATAGTTCCTGGACAAGAATTAAATACAACATGCTGTAGATGACCACATATACAACAAATAACTTTTTATGGATGGGACCTTAATATATTTCTGAAATAAAAAAAAATGTGGATGCAATCAACTTTGATAGGATAGGAAATATATCTATTAATATCTGTACTATAGAAGAATACAAATGTGTATTAACCCATAATTTAAAATATCAAGAAAAATTACAGAGAATACAATTCAATCAACCATCACTAACATCATCAAAGGTATAGCAGTATTACATTCAAATTTGATAGCCAAATTCAAATTCAAATTTCATTAGATGATAATATTGAGACTCACTAATGTGTGCTATATTCTACTTTGAGAGTCAAACAATGAATCTCAATATTATCACTAGATAACTGAATTCTCATTAAATTTTATTTAAAATCAACTTCTGTAATACTTATCATAATAAATTACAGAATTTGTTTTTACTTCTCCCATACTCTGCCCTTCTTTTTTCTTTCTTTTATTTGTGATTCATGGAAAAGATGTGCATAACATTTATAAAAATAGTATGATAAGTTAATATGTATGCAGTATTTTTATATTACATATTTCCTTCTGTTAAAGAGCTCAATATTCACTTCATGTTAATAGTGACCAAGGCTGATTATTATCATTAACATAAACTTGGCAAATATTTTATAGGTCAAATCATTAGAGAGGTAGTGCCATAATTGAATCAAATCATCCAATAATGTTCTTTGTCATCAAAGATCTATTTTGATTAATGGTAAGATTTGTATTAAAGTTGTTATTAAAAAGGATTATACATTTTATTAGAACAAACATTACAAACAATGTGTTGTTAGTACCCTCTGTTTCTACCCAAAACTGAATCTAAAGGTTCCTCTGTGACATCTCTTCATGTAACGTGGCCCTTGCAATACACGTGAAGTATAAGTGCACGTTGCTTTGTCTCACACCAGATCTCTGAGGCGCGACCAAGCAGGAAATTTGCATTTTTAATTAGCTCCCCAAGGTGACCTTTATGCACACTATAGTTTAAAAGCTACCTGTGACAGCCAATATAACTGAATTTATTTACAAATTAAGTATATGCAAAAAAGAAAAAGAAAGTCAAATGGAGAATTGATGACAACTTGTGCTTCACACCCTTAAATATTAGTGGGGAAAGAAGGGCACAAATTATGATAAGAGTGGGCAGGATGCCAAGCTCATTAAAATTCTTACTGGCTCATTGCCTGATTTCCCAGTGACCTGGTCATATTTTAAGCAATTCATCAATCAAGAATAAATATTTAGTGAGAGTGTGTGGCATGCTCAAGGTGTGGTGTGATTTCTCCTGGTCCCCGGGCATATGGACATATGTTATATTTGCATGATTGATTGTGCATGATCTCTCAGTATTTCTCCACTCTGTTGGCAGGACGAAACCACTACTATACCCAAATTGCCCTCAACAGGCTACTTATGAAGGGGGAAATAGCAATGAAATAAGCAAGTCGGGTTTACACATTAGGCAAATCCAATAGGATTATTTTGAATGCAGATGAAGGCTCAAAATAGTTTTGGGATGGACACAGAATCTGGGCTTTCAGATCGTTCTGTGTATTCTTTTTTATCATATTAGCTAACCCACTTATTTGAAACGATACAAATTTAAAACATATTTCTCATATAGAGTAGGTGAAGTTTAAGAATCAAAGACGTTGGAATGGAATGATAGGTATTTGAGTTGGACTGAGCTTCTCTGACATGTCATCTCTAAAATGTGGATAAAAATGGACACTTTCAGGACTTCTGGAACTATGAAGAGCAAGTGAGTTATTGTATCAAATAATAAGAGCATCTTGACGTTGTAAAGTGCTATAGAAATATTATTTGAAAGTCAGCTGTTCCTTTCAGGTAGACCCATGACAACACTAATGTTTAAAGCTTTTCACTTGCACTAGGGTTTTGATAACATACTCTGTAAAAAACGTAAAGAGTCAAAAGTCGGCTGGCTTTTTGGCTAAAGGTGTGGAAATTTTCTCAGGAGAGGCACAGCATTAAGGTCTAATTAGGGTATAAAATGCTCACAAACAACTGGCAAGTGGGTGCTAAAAATATCAATAACTTGCAGGGCTTCACCCCCCTTGCCTACAACATATCCATGATCATTTATGATAGTGATTTCATCCATCATTTTTGGTGGATTCTCTTAGTTTTCCTCTTTATCTATTATTCTCTTCAAGGTACTGTGTAGAACAATTTACCTGCAATAGTTGAAACCCTTCACAGTACTGATCTGAGAAACACGCTAACCTGGCTCCATTTTCATTTACGAATAAAATGAACTCCAGTATCAATAGATGCACCTTGTTCATAGTTATACAGATAACAAAAGATAAAACTAGAATTTAAAAATCAGACAACTGCAGAACTCATACTGTGAAGTACCTCATTATGATTCTCCCTGGGGTTTTAAATTATGTTGCATGGAATATATTAAAAGATGTGTCATTTATACTCTTTATTTACATTTTAATAAGTTTTATGTAGTTTTAAATTTTTCCGTTGAAATATTTTAAACAATTAAAATAAGATTCCTTACATATTGGGTCCTAAGCTTTAGAATTGGTTCTCAGAAATAATTCATTTGGCCTTTAATAAAGAATAAATGGATACTACACTTTACATCTAATACTATTGTCGTTTTTAACAATTTTTAAAATCTCAGTAATGTATCTGCACCTACTTCCAGGATTAAACTCCCCAGAGTTTACCCTTACTTCCAAGCCTTATTTCTGCCCCCTCAAAAGAGACACGTAGAAAGGATAAAGTTGTGAGAAGTTTGTTTGTCTGGCTAGTCGAGTGATCCAAGACGACAAAGAGACCAGGTGGAGAAGGACAAAGAAACAATTGAGTGAGCTTGGCCGGCTTCAGATGGATAGAATCCAAGGACTGGTGTGCCAGCAATAGCGCTGTACTCTTGGACACAAGTGTGCATGCCCAGGCCTCTGAGTTTCAGTCACCCCCTCACTGCCAGTGGGTAGAATGGCTAAATATATTCCAGTATGCTGAGAAACAAATGATGTAATTGTCTAAATGAGTCATACCGCATACTCTAAATAATTATTTTACGATGTAGGTGTTGACTTGAGTCCTGGTTTGAGTCTCTCTGGCATTTACTTATTGAGTGACCCTAAGAAAGATACTTTAATTATCTATACCTATGTCTCCTTATGAGTAAAATGGGGGATCATAATAATGCTTATTTTATTAGGTTGTTGAGGATAGCAAATGAGGTAATACCTACAAAATATATAAATAAACAGAAAGAGGCCTGGCCTACAGTAAGTGTTCAATATTTCTACCTATAGTTTTTATTAGCTATTTTTGTCTATTCTAGTCCTGGTCATAACGTATGAAAAGATAAACCTGGCACAAGGCTTGGTGCAAAGATGGTGCTCTGAAAATGTTTATTGAATTAATTTTCTCCTGAGAAATTACTTACCTATTTATAAAAATATGAAATTATTTGTATCACAAGAAATCTATGCAGTTAGAAAGAATTCATGTATAAACCTGTCCTTATGGGATACTGTTAGAAATATTTACTTTGTTAGTCATAGCTAAAACTATTATGTATTTTCAGAAAAATACCACATCAGATGGCCTCTAAGATATATGAGTCTTAAGATTTCCGATAAAAATCTCTGGTGAGAAGGAGAGATTTGGCTCTGTGCTGCATGTTTCCAAAAGAATTCTGAGGTATTTGTCTGACAATTCATTATTAACAGAAATACTTGGCTAAGACATAATTTGTTATCATTGATAGAACTTTCTTTCAAAGCAGGTCATACAGATTTTAAACCATCCAATCAAGATCTAAAAAACTGTATTTAATTGTCCTTTATCTCTCTCACTTTCTCTCTCTTATAATTTTTACCCTCCTACATTACTGTATTGATATGGACAACAACTAAAATCTCTCAAGAACTAAGAGCATGGACAAACTTGGCCTTATAATTTTCACTCCAGTTTTCCAGTTAAGTCAAAAATGATATATTTGGAGTGGTCCCTACACCATACTCCAAACCTTGAGAAATGCACCCAGCACTTCTGTTTGTTATATAAATATCCTCCCCCTCTACCTGAAAGAGACAGCTTGAGTTTACTTGAATCCACCAGCTCTCATCTCAGTGATAAGAAGTGGTGCAAGGCTTGCATATGCTCAGTATCATTCACTAGAGCTGTGAACGCTGACAGGTTTCCCAGCCCCCTTCTTCCCTCAGTTGCCAGCTGAGTTGATGTTGCCAGTGTCTTTTGCTGTTTCACAAGTCTTTCTTACACAATTCTTTTTCCAAGAAGGCATTATATTTCATGAAAGAAGCCTGGTCTTGCAGACAGTAATGAGAATATAAAAGGAGAAAATATCAGTGTTCCAGCTTTATTAGAAATTAACTAATAAGAAAAGAGATATATCAGTAGTGGTGGTAAGCGTTCACTACTCCAGAGTTGAGCTAAGGAAATTTCTCTGTTACCACATTTGCAATCTCTTAGACCAAGGCCTGATCTCATCTCTCAAATTAGGATATTAGATTAGGTGATCCTTTGAGACTTTTCCCTTTCAAAAGTAACACTAATTTAGGAATTAAACCAAACATTGGAATTTTCAGGGAAGAGACAAATTTGCTAGATAGATCAGCATGCAAAAGTATTCAGTCAAGTAACTTCATTTTATAAAGAATAAAACTAAAATACACAAAGGTTAAGTGTGACAGACCCAGGTTTGGAACTTAGATTATCTAATTTCCAATATACTGTTCTTTCCATAAAATCTCATCAAAGCTTTCAAGTTTTTAATTTCCAATAGAATATTGCCAGGCATCTTCTGGTAGCTTGTGGAGGATAATTTAATATTAAGAAAACACTTTGAAATCATTTGTATTGACTTTCCGACTTTCCGTTTGTGGAATTCATCCTGTACTCAGATCTTCAAACATTCAATCCGACTATTATAGGCTTTTTTTTGTGGGAATGGTTTATTTCACTCTATAAGAATGCCTATATAAGAGAGGATAGAGTAGAGATGTCCAACCTCACTGTTTATATGTATAATACCTGCCTCTTAAGATAATGTCATATAAATTTTTACCTCTGGATAGCATTTTAAATAAATGCACACAGATAATGATTATATTTTGAAATGGATTTTCTGTCCATTTGCCTCCAAATTTTAATAACCCATTCAAGGTATTTATTCTCATGATCCTATCCCATGGTATATTCACCTCTGCAATTGTAACTCAAAGATTTTTCTTTACTGTCTCCAATTTAAGAAGTCTAAAATGAAAGTTTTTTCCCAGACTTTTATCCTGGGCATCTAGGCTGAACTAAAATCCCTGATATGAATGGAATCATCAGAGATAGTTCCTATGGTTTCTTAGGGAAATCAAGATATCTTTGTCCAACTTTTCCTATGTGCAGATCATGCAATCCAGACAGGGAACCAATCTTTAGAAACTATACCCAGTTTAGAGCTGTAGATCATGAATCATTAATTGGTAAGGCAAATTATATTTAGCTATGCATATATTAAGAATGAAAGTGAGATAATTGAAATTACTGTGGTCAAGAGTAATGATATCAAGTGAGAAGGAGATAAAACCAAATAAATTAAGTAATTATCAAATAAGTGTTAATACAGAAATCTATTTTTACTATCTGAGCATGGGGTAAGCCATTCCCTGAGTGGACAAACTATCTGCCAGTTGAGGCTATTTTAATGCTATAACAAACAACACTAAAATCTCAATAACTCACAACAACAAAAAAAGTGTGTTTCTAACTTAAATTTTATGTCTATCATAAGTTGACTCTGACTCTTTTTCTTGTTATCTTACTCCAGCATTTGGGCTTACAGTGGAGCCCCTATCTAGGACATTCTCAGTCTAAGCATGGACTTTACAAAAATAGCATAGAAACATTACTTAGTAAACAAATAGCTATAGCCCACAGCAAATAACAAAACAGAGCCTGAAGATGGAACAAAATCTTTTTTCCAGAGTTATCAAATTATATAATTCAAATATGCATTTTTAACAAAAAATTATGAAACATGCAAAAAATAAGAAAGTATAACCCATTCACAGAAAAACATTACAGAAACTATCCTTGAGAAAGTACAGGCTTTGAATTTACTAGGCAAAGACTTTAAGTTAATTATATTAAATATACTTAAAGAACTAAAGAAAACTATAGACAAAGATCTAGTGGGAAACAGTAGAACAGCGAGTAAGCAAATACAAGATATCAGTAAAGAGATGAAAGTTATTAAAAAGTAATCAGACAGAAATTCTAAGCTGAAAAGTATAATAAATGAAATGAAAAACTCAGTAGAGGGTTTTCATAGCAGGTAGAAGAAAAGAATCAGTGAGCTTGAAGGGAGATTAATTGAAATTATTCAGTCTGAAGAGCAGAATAAAAAAGAATGAAGAAAATGAGCGGTGCCTAAGAGATCTGAAGGACAGCATCATTATACAACGTATATGTAATGGGAATCTCAAATGAGAGGAAAGAGAGAAAGGGGCAGAAAGAGTACCTGAAGAAGGCTGGGCATGGTGGCTCATGCCTGTAATCCCAGCACTTTGGGAGGCTAAGGCGGGTGGATCACGAGGTCAGGAGATCGAGACCACCCTGGCGAACACTGTGAAATCCTGTCTCTACTAAAAATACAAAAATTAACCGGGCATGGTGGTGGGTGCTTGTAATTCCAGCTACTTGGGAGGCTGAGGCAGAGAATAGCTTGAACCCGGGAGGTGGAGGTTGCAGTGAGCCCAGATCGTGCCACTGCACTCCAGCATGGGCGACAGAGCAAGACTGTCTCAAAAAAAAAAAAAAACTTGAAGAAATAATGGCTGAAATCTCCTGAAATCTGATAAAAATTTATAACTCTACACATCTCAGAAGCACAATAAAATCAAATAAGGATAAACTCAAGAAGATCCACATTGAGACACATTATGATCAATTTGCTTTTAAAAGACAAAGGCAAAGAGATTATCTTGGAAAAGCAAGAGAGAGGTGACTCATGCATAAGGCATATTTAATAAGATTAACAGCTGAGTTCTCATTATGAACCATGGAAGCTAGAATAGAGTGAGTTAACATTTTTAAATTGCTAAAAGAAAAACACTGCCATGAAAGATTTCTATACTAACAATACTCTCCTTCACTATGAAGGGAATAGTAAGATTTTTTTAGAAGAACAAGAACAAAGTTTGACCCCCACTAAATATACAGACCCCATATATTTCAAAATATATGAAATACCTAAGTATATAAGCTAAAAGTATACAATCCCTAAAAGAAAACATTGGAATAAATCTTCATGTTCTTGGATTTAGTAATAGATTCTTAGGTATGATACCAGAAGCATAAACAACAAAAGAAAAAATAGATGATTTGGACTTCATCAAAATTAAAATTTTTTTGCAGCAAAGGACATTACATCAAAATTAAAATTTTTTTGCAGCAAAGGACATTACAAAGAACATGGGAAAAAAACAACATACAGAATGGGAGAAAATATTTGCAAATGATATATTGGATAAGGGTCTAGTATCCAGAATATATGCAAAATTCTTACAATTCAATAACAAAACAGACAATCCAATTTTTAAATGTGTAAAAGACATAGATATTTCTCCACAGAAGAGCTATACTTTTTGAGGAATCACCACACTGCTTTCCACAATGTTTTTTTCTTTTTCATTTGCTTATTGACAGCATGTATGTATTCTTCCCAGCAATTCCATTACTATGTCTATACCCAGAAGGATAGAAAACGTTCTACCATAAAGACATATGCACACAAATGTTTATTGAGGCACTATTCACAATAGCAAAGACATGAAATCAACTTAA
The DNA here is from genome assembly GCF_009828535.3 of Hylobates moloch. Classification (NCBI taxonomy): domain Eukaryota; kingdom Metazoa; phylum Chordata; class Mammalia; order Primates; family Hylobatidae; genus Hylobates; species Hylobates moloch. The sequence goes on from NW_026652290.1 coordinate 19,614,222, forward strand.
ATGCCCATTAATGATAGATTGCATAAAGAAAATATGATACATATACACCACAGAATACTATGCAGCCATAAAAAAATGAGATCATGATTTTTGCAGGAACATGAATGGAGCTGGAAGATGAATGGAGCTGGAAGCTATTATCCTTAGAAAACTAACACAGGAACAGAAAACTAAATACCACATATTCTCACTTATAAGTGGGAACTAAATGATGAGAACTCATGAACACAAAGAAGGGACCAACAGATACTGATATCTACTTGAAGGTGAAGGGTGGGAAGCGGAAGAGGAGCAGAAAAAATAACTACTGAGTACTAGGCCTAATACTGAGTTTACCTACATAATTAACTTTTGTGCAAACCCATGAACCTAAAGTAAAAGTTCAGAAAGAGAAGATGCACAAATGCCATTAACCATATGAAAATATTCTAAACATTATTAGTCATCAGGTGAAAGAAAAAAAAACACTATGAGTTACCACTTCACACCCACTTTGATGACTACAACAAAAACAAACAAAACAACAAAAAGGAAAATAAGTGTTAGTGGGAATATAGATAAATTAGAACATTTGTACATTGCTAATGGCAATGTAAAATGGTGCAGTTGCTAAAAGAGCAGTTTGATAGTTGCTCAAAATATATAATTATCGTATAATCCAGAAGTTTTATTCCTAGGTATATACCCCAAAGAATTGAAAACAGGTACTCAGCTACTTGTTAATAAATATTTATAGCAGCATGACTCACCATAGCAAAAAAGGTGGAAATAACCCAAATGTTCATCAACTATTGAATGGATGCACAAAATGTGGTATATATTCACAATAGAATATTTTTTATCATTAAAATAAATGAAGCAATAATATGTGTTATTATGTACAAGTACCACAAAAAATATTATTAGAAAGAAGCAATGTTCTTTTTCAAATATAAAGGGGATTATAATATTTTTGAGATGAACAAGAACAAAGATGGGCCCCTACCAAATCTATGGACCCCATATATTTCAAAATACATGAAATACCTAGATATATGAGCTGAATCTATACAACTCTTAGAAGAAAATATAGAGATAAATCTTCAAGTCCTTAGATTTAACAGTAGATTCGTAGGTATGATTTTAAATTTTTAAAAATACAGTATTTTACGTATTTTATGACATGAAAAATGCTGAACATGCATATTATTAACAGAATATGTATTAAGATGTTCTGTGTACATATGTGTGTGGGTATATTTGTGTGTGGATGTCCCAATTAGATCCATATAAGATCAGAGGTTTTGTTTTGTTTTAATCTGTTTTGTTCACTACTGTATTCCCAGGACCTGTACCTGGCATTACTATGCATTCAAAACACTTTTTTTGAATTACTGAATACATCTATGAATAGATGGAGGATTAAGAGATGTACTCCATGGGCCAACACCAAAGTATTACCTCTTGCCTTCTTGCTTTCACTCAGAGGATTATGGATGATTTTAATTTTCTTATATTTGATTATTTATACTTTCCTAACTTTTAGTTCTTTTAAATAAATATTTATGATTTTGTAATGAAATTTTAACTGCAGCAAACGTGTTTAAAAAGGAATAAGATGACTTTGAAATTGAGTTCCCCAGAACTGACCACCTTCCCGTTTCAATTAAAAAAAAAAAAAAATCATTTTCCAGGTCACCATTTTCTCAGAGCACTATGCAAGACAGCCACTTAATTCCAGGGAAAGCCATTGAAAATGATTTTGTTAGAATATTGCTTGAAATGTCCTCTTCAATTATTAACCTAAATTGACATCATTATCACCCAAAGTTTATAGTTTACATGAGGGTGTCTCTGTTGTACATTCTATGAGTTTCAAAAAATGTATTATGACATGTATCCACCATTATGGTGTCATACAGAATAGTTTCACTGCTCTACACTTGTAGAATGTACTTTGCTCAATCTACTCATCCCTGCCTCTTCTTCAGCCCCTAGCAACCAGTGATCATTTTACTGTCTTTTATGTCTTTTCCAGAATGTAACAAAGTTGGAATCATACAGTACATAGCCTTTTCAGATTGGTTTCTTTCACTTACTAGTGTGTATCCAAGTTTTTTCCATGTCTTTTCATGATTCTATAGTATATTTGTTTTTGGCACCAAATAATATTCAATTGTCTGGATATATCAGTTTATTTATCCATTCAACTACTGAAGGACATCTTGGTTGCTTCCAAGGTTTGGCAGTTATAAATAAAGCTGCCATACACATTTTTGTGCAAGTTTTTGTGTGGATATAAGTTTCCAACTGCTTTGCATAAATGCCAAAGAATACACTTCTTAGGTTTTATGATAAAGAGTATGTGTAATTTTGTAAGAAACTACCAAACTGTCTTCCAGAGTTGCTGTACTATTTTGCATTACTACCTGCAATGAGTGAGAATTACTGTTGCTCCACATTCTCATCACTACTTGGTGGTGTCAGTGTTCTAGGTTTTGGCCATTTTAATAGATTTATAGTGGTATCTCACTGCTGTTTTAATGACCGTCTCTCTGATGACATATAATGTGGAACATCTTTATGTATATTTATTGGCCATCTGTCTATCTGCTTTGATTTAGTGTGTGTTAAGATCTTTGGCCAATTTTAAAATCAGATTGTTGGTTTTCTTGTTGAGTTTTAAGAATTCTTTGTATATTTTGAATTTATCCCATATGTCTTGAAAATATTTTCTCCAAGTCTTTGTCATCTTTTTATTCTCTTGACAATGTCTTTTGCAGAGCAGTTTTTTATTTTAATGAAGGCCAGTTCATCCATCTTTTTTTTTTTTTTTCATGGATTGTGTTTCTGATGTAAAAAGTTGTTACCAAACCCAAGGTCATTTTTATCTTCTCCTATGTTAACTTTTAGGAGTTTTAAAGTTTTGTTTTTTACGTTTAGGTTTACAGTCCATTTTGAGTAAATTTTTGTGAAGGGTGTAAAGTTTGTTTCCTTTCCCAAAGATCAGTTAACTAAATAGGTGGTGGTTTATTTCTAGACTTTCTATTCTGTTCCATTTATCTGTCTCTCCATTACTTCACCAGTGTCATACTTCCTTGTTTACTGTAGTGTTATCATAAATCTTGAAGTTGAGTACTGTCAGTCCTCCAACTTTGTTCTTCTCATATAATATTGTGTTAGTTATCCTCGGTATTTTGCCTTTCTAGATAAACATTAGATAAGTATGTTGCTAACCACAAATAACTTGTTAAAACTTTGATTGGGATTAAATTAAATATATAAATCAAGATGGGAAGAACTGACATCTTAATGATATTGACTCTTTTAATCCATAAACATAGAACCAATTTATTTATTTAATTTTTGATTTTTTAAATCAGACTTCTGTAGTATTCCTTATATAGATCTTATATGTACATGGTATATTTATATCTGAGCATTGTGATTTTAATTTCAAATGCATTATTCATTGCTGCTATATACAAAAGCAATTGACTTTTGTATATTAATTTTTTGTGGTGCAAACTTACTGTAATTATTTCTTAGATTTTGGAGTTTTTTGTTCACATTTTAGATTTTTAATATAGCCAATAAGACATCTGCAAACACAAAGAGTTTTGTGACTTTCTTTCCAATATGATACCTTTTATTTCCTTTCCATGTCTTACCGCATTAGTTAGGACTTCCAATATGATGTTGAAAAAGTGTGGCGAGAGGGGCTATACTTGCCTTGCTCCTGATCTTAATGGGGAAGCATCTTCTTTTTCACTATTAAGTATGCTGTTAACTGTAGATTTTTTGTAAATATTCTTTATCATGTTAAAAAAAGTTCCACTCTGTTTGTAGTTCACTCACTGGATTTTGTCAAATGTTTTTCTGCATCTATTGCTATGATTCTGTGTTTTTCTTTAGCCTGTTGATGTGATAAATTACATTAATTGATTTTTGAATGTTGAGCCAGACTTGCATACTTGAGCTAAATCCCACTTTGTTGTGGTGTATGTTCTTTTTATACATTATTAGAGCCAATATGCTAATATTTCATTTAGGGTTTTGCATTATATTCATGAGAAATGTTTGTGGTTTTCTTATTATGTCCTTATCTTATTTTGATACTAGAGTAATGGAGGCCTTATAGAATAAGTTAGGAAGTATCCACTCTGCTTTTATCTTCTGAAAGAGATTTTATAGAATTAGTATAACTTATTTCCCAAATGTCTGGGAGAATTCACCAGTGAACTTATAGAAGGTTACTATTTTGAAAGGTTATTATCTATCGATTTAACTTTTGCTAGATACAGCCTATTCAGGTTGTCTACTTGTTCTTAAGTGAGTTTTGACAGATTATGTCATTAAAGGAATTGATCTGCTTTATCTGGGTTATCAAATTTGTGGGTATGAAGTTTTTATTATCCTTTTAGTGCCCAGGGTATCTGCAATGATATTTTCTTCTTTCATTATCTGCTATGAGTTATTAAGAACCTCTCTTAGCTTGCCTGGCTTGTCAATTTTTTTTGATCTTTACTAAAATCCAGGTTTTAGTTTCATTAATATTTACATTGATTTCCTGTTATAATTTTTATTGATATTTGCTCTATTTTTTATTATTTATTTTATTCTACTTATTTTGTATTTAACTTATTTTTTCTAGAATTTTTAAGGTAAAAGCTTATATTATTAATTTGACATATTTTCTCTTTTCTAATATGAACATTCAGTATTATGAATTTCTCTCTAAACACTGCTTTTGCTGCATTCAACACATTCTTTTGTTTTCATTTTCACTTAGTTCAAAAATTTTGTTTTAATTCTCTTGAAATTTCTTCTTTGACCCATGTGTTATTTAGAAGTGAATCGTTTAATCACGAGATATTTTGGGATTTTCAAACCATCTTTCTGCTAGTATAATTTTGGTTCCATCATGCTCTGAAAGCAGACATTATATGATTTTTATTTTTTTAATTTGTAAGAACATGTTTATGGCTTAGAACATGGTCTATTTAGGTGAATGCCTTGAGTGTGAGAAGAATGTTTATTCTAGTGTTACTGAATGAAGTAGTTTGTAAATGGCAACTATATCCAGTTGATTGAGAGTTTTGAGTTCAACTATATCCTTGCTGATTTTCTACATGATGGATTTGTTCATTTTTAGTATAGGAGTATTACATCCTCCAACTATAATCATGAATTCATCCATTTCTCTTTGAAGTTCTATCAATTTTTCCTCATGCTTTTTCATTTGTTTATTTTTGCCTTGTGTATTCTGATGCTCTGTTTTTAGGCACAGACATGATGAGAATTGTTATGTCTTTTTGGAGAATTAAAACCTTTATTGTTATGTAGGGCCCCTTTTTGTTCCTAATAACTTATCTTGCTGTGAAGTTCTATCTAAAATTAATACAGCTACTTCTACTTTGTTTGGATTTGTGTTAGAATGGCATATCATTCTCCACCCATTTAACCTTTTAATTTAGATGTATCTTTATATTTTTAAGTAAGTTCCTTATAGCCAACAGATAACTGGGTCTTATTTTTGATCCATTCTTACAATCTCTGCTTTTTAATTGGTGTATTTAGACCATTGACATTTATACTGATTATTGATATAGATGGATATATATCTTCAGTATTTGTTACTATATTATATTTGTTGCCCTTCATCTTTGTTCCTATTATCTTCTTTTTTTCTGCCTTTTGTGGTTTTAATTGAGCATTTTCTCTTCTTTCTTAGCATATTAGTTATACCTTCTTTTTTAACTATTTTTAGTGGTTACCCTCAAGTTGGTAGTATTACAACTAATCTAAGACCACTTTCCAATAACACTGTACCAATTCACAGGTAAGGCAAGTATCTTATCATAACAAAATAATCCTAATTCCTCCTTCCTATCTCTTGTACTATTACTGTCATTTATTTTACATACATAAAACAATTTATTTTACATGCATATATAACTTATACATAAGCATGAGTGAGCATACACATTATATATGGACATAATGAAATACATCATTGCTATTATTCTTTTCAACAATCTGTTATCTGTTAGATCAATTAAAAACAAGAAATATAATTTTTTTTAAATTTTATCCTCACTTATTCCTTCCATAATGCACTTCCATTCTTTAAGTGCATCTGAATTTCTGGCCTATTTCATTTTTCTTCTCTCTATAACATTTCTTTTGACATTTCTTGCAAGGCAGGTTTACTGGCAAAACTTTTTTCAATTTTTGTCTTGTCTGAGAAGTCTTTAATTCTCTCTCACTCTTGAAGAATAATTTTTCAGGCTATGAAATGATAGGTTCTTGGACTTTTTCTTTCAACACTTTAAGTATTTCAGTCAGCTTTCTTCTTGATTGGATGGTTTCTGAGAAGTTGGATATAGTTTTTATCTTTGCTCCTCTAGAGGTAAAATCTTTTTTCTCTCTGGCTTCCTTCAAAATTTTTTTTCTCTTTGATTTCCTGCAACTTGATTATTGATAATGCCTACTTCTAGGGTTTAGTTTTCTGTGTTTGTTTTTACATTTCTGTTTCCTGAGATTCCTGGATCTGTAGGTTGGTATCTGACATTAATTATTGCTTCAAATATTTCTTCTGTTTCTTTTTTTCTCCTTCTTTTGGTATTCTCATTACATTAATGTTACACACTTTGTAGTTGTCCCAGTTATTGGTTGTTCTATTCTTTCACACAGTTCTTGGATATTCCATTTTTGTTTTTTAGTTAGTCTTTTTTTTTGTATTTTCTTTTCAGTTCTGCAAGTTTCTACTGAGATATCTTCAAGTTAAGATACTTTTTCCTCAGCCATGTCCCATATACAAATGAACTCATCAAAGGCATTCTTCATTTTGTGTTTTTGAACTCTAGCGTTTCTTTGTGATTCTTAGATTTTCCATCTTTCTGCTCATACTGCCCATTTATCCTTATATGCTGTTTACTTTATCCATCAGAGCCCTTGGCATATTAATAGTTGTTTGAAAATTCTGCTCTGGATCCCTGAATATTCCAGTCCAGTTCTGATACTTGTTGTTTCTTCAAACTATATTGTTTTTGTCTTTGAAATTTTTTAATACATGAATATGGTGTCCTGAATAAAAGACTTGCTCTCTATAAATCTTTAGTAATGTGTTAGTACATTGTAGGAGGAGGAGAAGCATTTTATTGTCCTATACTATGTCTCAGTCTCTTTGTGAACACATGTCTCTGGACTGTGAATTCACAAGTGCTTTTCAGCCTCTCTCCACCAACCTTCAGGTAAGCTGGATGAGCTAGTGCTAGGTATTTCTCTTCCTTCATATGGTAGCTTAGCACTAGTTAGAGTAGGATATTTATTTTCCCCCAGGTCGGTTGCATTCTGATAAAACTCCAGCATCTTAGGCTCTGATTAAGTAGTATCTTTGGCAGACTTTGTTAAGAACAGAATGATCTAGTGTCTTTCAAAATGGCTCTTTTTCCTCTCTGCCTCCTGAAAGAATCAGATATTTTTTTCTCCAATATTTGCTGTGAGAGCTTGTCAAGCTCCCAGAGGAAAAACTCACAAAATTGTGGGGATTGCTCCCTGGATAGCTGGGTCCCCCTGAGTTTTTGATTCTCATACTTGTGTATACTGAGCCTTCAATAATTTGTGAACTAAACTTTAGGTTTTACTACCCTGGCACTCATTCTTATTACAATGGTTTCTGCTTATGGGTTTCTGCTCTAGTAAGTTGTGATTCTCTGCATCTACCTGTCTGTCTCTCTAATTTTGGAAGCAGTGCTTTGCCCTGTGTCCTGACTCTCCTTACGCGTCTAAGATTTGTTGATTTTTCAGTTTGTTCATCCCTTTACTGGTTATAACTGAGTGATGACTTCCAAGCTCCTCATATCCTGAACCAGAAATCGATGTCCAGACATTTCTTTTTAGAACAATAAAAAAGCCAGGTGATGAGAAGAAAATATTTTATTTTAAAGAGATCTCAGTTATCAAAACAATAATTTAGAATTTGATGACCATGTCATAATTGTGGGTGCAAATTGCTGAAAATATACAACAGAAGAAGCAAGGTCAATAAAAATAGCATAAAATATTTCAGAGCCTCATGCAGGAGAATAATGGGCTGCCTCATAAAACACAATTGTTTCAGAACTGACTGTTTAATGAACAATTATAACACCCTAGATGTTAGAGAAAGAGCTGAAGAAGGCATAGTATTTTGGAACCCATAATGAATGTAGATATACTAAAATCTACTTCAATAATGAAAGCACAATAGATCTGAAACATGGATATCCGAAGCAGTGATGAGTTAACCTTTAAGAATCATTGTGAGATATAGTTAAGAGAAAGAGGTGAATGCTCAGATTTTTTAACTTTATTAATTGGAAACTTCCACTGCAAACGCTGAAAATCAGCTTCATTATAACTGGAGGCCTCAACTATATCATGTAAAAAATGGTTTTTACCAGAATATTGTTTGAGACCAAACTAGAGAATTTAAATTAAGGGAAAAATAGCCTTAATCAGTCATGCTCACTTGGAAAAACATTTAAAAAGCAACAGTCTGAACTGATTTCATTTTATCAAAATTGACTTTTAAACTTTAGCTGGAGGCTGTCATATTTCTCTTGAGCATTTATTAATGATGCATTTGGAGTTCCAATTAAAAATTCAATGTGAGAAAATAACAGGAGCTCCCTGTCCATTATGAAAATCCAAATTGTGTATTTAATATGACATTATTGTGCCACATCTGCGCTAAAATGACCATACAAACAGAATAGGAACAAACAACATTTTATCATTGATGAAAATGACTTTTAAAAGCTGAAATTTATTTAAAGCATATTAATTTGTTAAAATGTTAACAGAATCACCAGGGGTCCTCGATATCAGACTTGGACAACAGGTGGCATCAAGCACAGCTGTGAACTATGAGATCTCTCTACTGATGCTGTCAATGGGTGCTAAATGTTCTAGCTCACCCCATTGATGCTGAGGTACGGAACTCAGGATACCACTGTGTGCACTGTTGTATCCAGAAAATTGATTTTCCTGCCACCGCTACCATTGCCAAAATTGAGCCTACAGTGTTTCAGCTTCTATGTATTACTAACTCCCATTTTAAAATCAGTGTGTCTGAGTTTTAAAGATTATATCCTTTGCCTGCTCCTTTACTGCAAGAGAGGCTGGCTTCTCAGTTTCTATAGTAAGCAGCAGGTCCTGGTTTCTATGAAGACTTAAAAATAGAAAACATTCCCCAAATGAGAAGAGTATTCAAATGATGGATGAGCATAAATGACTAAAAAGACTTACAATCTAAAACTTGGGCAGTTTGTCATCATTTATATGTTTCTCATACTTCAAAATAATGCTCTTGTCTATCATAATGCAGCTATCCTAAATTGCAAGCAAAACATCTCACCTTGTCACCAAAAGAAGACATGCAAAGTCATGCCCTGTACAGTTTCACCATGACTTACAAATTTTTATGTTTCCGTTTTTTTGAGATAGGGTCTCACTCTGACACCCAGGCTGGAGTGCAGTGGTGCAATCACAGCTCACTACAGCTTCGACCTCCTGGGCTCAAGCAACCCTCTCACCTCAATCTCCCAAATAGCAAGGACTACAGGCATGCACCACTACCTTTTTTTTTTTTTTTTTTTTTTTTTTTTTTTAGAAACAGAGTCTTGTCATGTTGAACTCAGGCTGGTCTAGAACTCCAGCATTCTGCCCGCCTTGGTCTCCCAAAATGCTAGGATTCCAGGCATAAACCATTGTGCCCAGACATATTTATTTACTTCTCCCTGACAAAATCATAAAAGTATCCATTATATTCAATGAGTAAAGTTAGAAAAACAAATTAAAAAGTATTCTCTGTCTCTCCCAACACACACATGCACACATGGGAGGAAAGAAAACAATTGTATATATTATAGTTTATAATTGTGTAACTAGTAGCCAGAGATAGATTTAGATTCCCCTTCTCTAGTACCAACTAAAAGTTCCTTTTCTCTTCATCCAGAACTTCAGCTAGACAATGACCTGTCCACAGGGCGGTGGCCCAAATCTTCAGTCCTAACAGATCTAAACTTTTAGTGGTTCTTTCCATGTAGGGTTGACACAGTCTTATATTTCTTGTTATTTGTGAACCTGGTAGTAATAATGGGCACCTTAGGGAATCCCACAGGTGCCATCTGTGTCCCCCCTTGACTCCACAATGTAGCAGCACAACATTCTGTAATTAATTCTCAACATTCAAGAGCTATTACCTAGATGACACCATAACACTTTTTCTGAGCCTATTTATCTAGAGACTTCATAAGCATCAGAAAATGGCCTGGTGGCAGTCTTATTCAGCTTCCAATTCAGAGTAAATATTGTTGTGTCCCTAGCAGAAATAGTTCTCCCTTAAGTTTTAAAATCTCTAAACAGAGTTCAGAATGGGAAGCAAATATTTTGCCAGTTGACCCAGTGGGATAATCATGAGAGCACCTGCTGCCACCCCAGAAGCTTGAAATATTCCACTCTGTAAATATCAGCCTTCCCTGGAAAGTCCCTCCCTAACCTAATGATTTCTGACTGGTAAAAATATTATAATTTGGCTTTCCTTTTACCTTATTTTAGAAGCTTTTTAAAAGGATGGATACATTCATCAAAAGTAACCTCATAATTTCCAATTCATGAAACATGAAACCCTAGTTAACACCATAGATGTTAGAGTCAGACAGTTCTAGATTAATTCTAGCCAAGCCAGTTCCTGGCAGTGTGATCTTGAGCAAGTCACTTCATACCCTTTGAACTTCGGTTTTCCCCTTGTTTATAAGGGAGATAGCACCAATTATTCAGGGATATTGTATTCTTTTTTTTCTTTTAATATGACATCTGGTCAAAGTGCTTAGCACACTAAGAATATGAGTGCTTGAGTCATTGAAGCTGAAGAAATATTTAAAATATTTTGCAACCAGCACATCATAGTCACCAATCAGAGCAGATTCAGGTCTTAATGCTCAAGTAGGGCCTTGAGGGCTTGGCATTGGCTCTTATGAGGGTGAATACTGCTGTATTTGGGGCCATGTGAGGAACTACAAGGAAGCCAGGTTTTACCAAACCATGTAGGAGTCCTTCAGTGGTATAACAATTGGGAGAGCTAGTGTGTAATAGCTGATTACCAGCCCATCATAGAAACAAGTAATATGGATGGGAGTGATAAGGGTGGTGATAGTAGTTGTGACAGTAATACAGACCCTTAGTAAGGATAAACAAAAAGAGACAAATCATCCAAAACATTAAAAGACTCATAGTAAGAGAATTTAAGAAAAAAATACTCCACCCATAATGGGTATAGAGTAAAAAAGATGAAAGCTGTAAACTGAATGCAAATGATGTCCTTGAAATTTCAAAGCGCTACAGTTATTCAATACCTTTTAACAGAATAAAAAAAATGACTCATTATTCTTGGAAATAGGAACACTCCATAATGTTTGGGCATGCTTTTATGAAACAATTAGTTTTCAAGGGAAATTTAATTTTGTTTGTGAATGTTTTCTTCTAACCAAATGGAAAACTCTTATTGAAAGTTAATTATATTTCATTTTCTAGAATTTATAGTAAGGAAGGAAAAAGTCAACTTCTGAGTCATATGTTTTGCTCCACAGAAGAAAATAATACAAGCAACTTTCAGTTTTAGTTTTTGTATATTTATGTTTTAAGATAATAGCTATAATTAAAGATGTGCTCTCCTTTATAGAGACTCTAATTACTTTCAAGTCCTATTTATTGAGCACTTATCTGGTGCTGAGGTAGACAATAGGATACAATGATTGATAGGGTGTGGTATTTGTGAGGGAGACCAACATTCAAGCTCAATGTTATGCTGCATGATGAATAAGGCCCTGCCTAGCTTTCAGAGCTCATCTCTTGTCAATTCCTCCCTGTTCATTCTGTTCAAGGAAGACAAGTCTCTTCCCCAATCACCGGAACTGGCCAAGCTTAGACTTGCTCTAGCTTCTTTGCATTTACTCTGTCCACTCTCTGAAACACTCTTTCCATCACTGTCTTCTTTGCAACATTAATCCTAAAGGCTACCTTTTCAAAGAGGCCTCATGTAAGAATCTTAGCTTAAAGTAACAACAACTTACATTTTCTAACTCACTTCCTTTTTACAAATTTTAGAGACACATACTATTATCTGAAAATATTCATGTATTTATATACTTACGGTCCATCCTATCAGTATAAGCTCTATTAAGTCAAGATTCTGGCATAGTCACCACCACATCCTTAGTTATAAGAACAGTTCTTGGCACATAGTAAAATCTCAAAAATATGTATCTAGTAAAAGCAGTAACACAAAACAAGACTAAATCACTTGATTCTCAATTACAGCATATCAGTTTTGAAATAGCTAGAAGGTTGAACTGCATTTTAGAGAAGCTGTCATGACACACATCATGTACTTAAGGAACAAGCAAACAGCTGTTCTTTGGCATGGTATAAAAGTCTATTTCATGTGAGTTATTTGACTACACTACCACATCTCAGTAGTAGATGAGGCTTTTATGAAAACAATAAAACTTAAGCCTCATTTATGCATCTTAACTTTTTAAACATTTTGAAGACTTGTTATAAGGCCTTGAACTAATTTGTACTCATCTACCCTATCAAGTCCCATGCTGTGAGGTTTTGTTAATAACAGTTTATTTAGTTTTTAAAATTGGTGCTCAAAAGAGAAATAGATTTTTCCCCCTCTCACTCTTTGTGAAGATATGAAAGGGCTCTAGGGATGAAAGAACAATAGATCAAATGTGAAACCACACATATAAAGCGAGAGGAAAAGAACAGAAGATAGCTAGACACAAACTTTTAAGGGAAGAAATGTTCATATTGGAGAAAGATAAAAGAATGACAAGGAGGAGAAAGGATTTTCCTGTATGAACTTTTCCGGAGAGTAGAACAATATGAAAAGTCCACCCATTTCAATAATTACCTAGCATGTAATTTTTATCCAATCCTGATGGATAATTTTAAGACTGTGCACATGAAAACAACAAATATTTGCATAATAGATAATGGATAGAAAAATATCCTGGGCACAATAACAAGAAATATAAAATATATAGGAATATCACAATAATAAGTATGTGCAACTAAATAGAAATAATACTTTATTGATTTCAATAAATTGAAAGATACTGGTTAATCATACTGTTGAATAGAAATACTGAATAGTACAAACACGAAATAATTCCAAAATCAGTTGAGGTTTAATTCAACTCAAGTCAAAATCTTAATTATGCACTTCTTGATAAAATTTTATAAAATTATTCTAAAATTCCTTCAGCTGCAATATAAAATGTATAATAATTTTCACTCAAATAATTTTTACCAAATTTTTTTCTAGGGAAAATTATTTGAATAAATGGAAGAGAAATATAAAGAATACATAGAGACTAATATTAAATAATATAAAAATTATTTATATAGTCAACCTAACTTAAATAATATGATATTGGCCACTGATTAGACAAGTAAATTGAACAGAAAACCTAAAAATATACCAGAGCATACTTAGTTTATGAATAAGATGCCATTTTAAGTTAGTAGTAAATACACAAGTTACTCTATAAAAGGTAGAAAACAAGAATAATTGATCAACTCTTTAGAGATGGGGAAGAAGATGCTTATCTCGCTTGATACATCAAAATAAATTCTAAAATCATTAAATAATAGTAAAGCACGAAGCAAAAATATAACTATAATGTAAATATTAATATAAAATTTTGATCTGGAGAAGGCTTTCTATAAATGACACCAAAGGAAGAAATTATAAATAAAAATGTTGATAAGTTAAAATGTTCCATCATCAAAAACACAACAAATAAAGAATTAGAACAAAACATATGCCATTCAAATTTAACCTTTATTCTTTTTGTAGAACTCTTAAGTCTTATTGTAAGATATTAAAGCTATTCAGAAAAGTGCAGAGAATAAAAGAAAAATGATTCCCAAACTCTTCCACACAGATTATTACAGAGTTAGCATTTTGATGAATTTTCCTCCAAATTAGATTCTCTGCACTGATACACATAAAATTGCTAGGATATAATTGTACTTTTTATGTATGCTGTTCTGATAACCTGTTTTTTCCAAACAATATTTTCTGTAAATATTTTAATTTTAAAAAGTAGAGAGGTTTATGTCATTGTGTTAAATAACTACATATTATTCCATCTCATGGCTTAAACAAAACTTCACTTAATTGTTCCCTTTCCCTCTGTTAGCATTTATATAATAGTATGTGTGACTGATTGTTAACAGTTTTTCTCCCTTGCCTGGTAGTGAGTTCTCTGACATCAGAAATGGCATCCAAGACATTTCTTGATGTAATCTCAGGGCCCAGCTTATGTTGGGGTCTCCAAAATAGCTGGTGGGTAAAAGGTAGAGGCACACTAGTTACTTTACGGTATCTAATTATGAAAAAAAATAGAGACCTTATATAGCCCATGACGGGCAGTGGCAGAATTTGAAATTCATATTTGTTAAGAACCTGAGTGGTAACAATAGTGGATAATAAATAAATTATAGGAAATGATTATCATTAAGCCACGTGACCATGGACCTAACATAGTCACACCTTTTATGAAACTAAGGGCCAAAGTCGGTTTTGTGAAATTGTATACATCTCTAATACAGAGGAATTATATATTGCTTCTTCAACTGAGGACCAAGCATGCAGGTAAAGGAAGTTACAGACAAGAACTGTATATATTTTTGGCAAAATAACCTTTTTCTCCTAGTTCTCTAGGATGGAACTGGGTAAGAAGGAGAAGGAGCTCACTGGATTCACTGGCTGACTCACCAACATTTATCTGTAGAAATTTAGAGCTACCCAAACATTAATGCACAAAGATTAACAACCGAGCTACTTTTAATAGAAAAGTAATGGACAAAGTCTAGATGAACTGTCTAAAGAATTGGTTAAATCAGTGTGTGATTGATTATTAACATCCACATGAGCAGAAGCTTGGGGAATGGTGATGAGTTGGCCATTTCTGAAGTAAATGCTTCAAACTATCTGTGGTGTAGTGATTGTTTTTTCCAATAGCCAATATATTTCAGATTGACATTTTATAAAACATAAGAATTTTTTTCAACAATATCAAATTGCCATAGCTTACCTAAGCAATTATTCCCATTTTCTGTACTTACTGTTGGTGGACCAATTACAAATAGCAGTTCAGAAACCGGTACCAGGCCATAGACAATACCTTTTGTAGAATAGATATATAAAACCTTAGCGAGCGCATTCATTAATTCAAAATTAATATGGCCTTTAAAAAATCTAAGCCAAAACATGCCATATATATACATAGGTTTGCTTGGAATGTTTTATACTATGGTATGTACTTTATCAAAATAAAGACTTTATGTGTAATACTAAGTAAACTGCAGAATACAGGAATTATTGGTCATCAATTGGTTTTGTGCCACAAAATCTCAGGGAACGTCGAGGTTTTGTATAACAAATACCAAGGTGATATATTTTATATTATACTAACTACTCTCCCATAAACAATACGCCTTGACATTTTCTTTGATCTGTTTCCCTTCTATAAATAAAGCTATCATTCAAGTCCATTTTGGGGAAAATGTTAGCTAGAGTTCATATACATTAGAAAACAAATAACTAATACAATTCCAGCCAGAATCCTTTCCAAAGAGCTAATAAGCTCCAAGTACTGGAAGCCAACAAGATTGCCCACCCTCACCCTAGAGAAGTCATAGAGGCCTTATTTCCCTGTAATACACTCACAGGCTCTGTTAATAGTTAAAGTCTGGCAGTAGAAACCCAGAGGTTCAGTTTTTAGTGCTGTTAGATTATCCCAGGGCAGCATCAATTTCTGGCAGTGATAACACATGCAATGGCTTTCCGGCAGGACACAGCCACGGGGTTCCTGGCAGAGCCACCGAGCAAGGTTTTTGTAAGCAGATCCATATCATTTTTGACAGGACTAACATATGGCTTTGGATTTCTGGCCAAAGACTCCTCCATGGTTCCTATCAGAAGAGACCCTACACGCTCTCTGGCAACACTGCCACGCGATGTAAAGGATTTAATTCCTGGAAGTATATTGCCATGATGATTTGCTACAGAACAAATTTCAAAGTTGGTTTCCTGCCATAAAATTCTATAGGTCATGTCAAGGCCAACATAGCAGTGAGTTTTCAGCAAGAAGATATTGAGCTGATCTTTTAATAGCCTTCCTTTTCACACTTTGCCACATTCCTAAGTGTTTCCATGTACACTGAGTATAAATAAAATATTTTCTACATGAAAGAATATTGCAATCATGTAATGTGTTTTGTGCCTGTACATACAAGAGCATTTGCAGCAGTACCTCTCACTTGTTCATCTAATGAAACGAATTGCCATTATTGTGAAATTTCACTTTAATTTGTAAAAGAGCCAAGGCATGTTCCTGTTAACAGTGACGATGGAGAGAATAATAACTTCCCACAGTTCAGAAGGCAATTTAATTCATCCTTTAATTCTGAACAGTATAATTCAGCAGCTAAAATGACTGCAAACATCTGAAAGGAGGATACCCCGGCCTTTGAGAGGTAATTAAAGTTCAAGATATAGAATAGGAAGTAGCAATATGTCCTTCACTGGATGTGATGCATCATTATATTTTCCTAAAAAAGTACTATGCACAGTGCATATATTTAAAATACTGTTTTAATGCTGCTCTCATGCCATTGCAATTAATAATATCACATCACATTTTACTAGTATTTCCACCACAACTGGTGTCACCCTGCCTGGTGTTAACTCACTAAGCGCTGAAATCTCTTCAAATGAGAGATTTCTCAAATTAAAAATCACAAAATCACTTTATTTGATTTGATTTATATAAAATAGAAACAAACCAACAGGAGAAAATGAGCTGAGCATTCTTTAGCTCAATAGAAAATAAAATGCTTTTTATAAAATGATTATTATTCAACAGAAGCAAACAAAAAATGATACTGGGTCACTACCATCTGTTTTATGGTGACTTTGAGTCTTATAACAATTAATTCAGTGTAGCTTTTAAAATTTGTTTATTATCGTCCTTATAAAAACACTGCCCCCAAACTGAAGGCTATTCAAACTTAAGTAACCTTGGAGATGTATGTGGATGAACTCTAATGTGTAAAATCATTAGGGGAAATAGGTCTGGGTGATATACAAAGCTAGTAAAACTTACTGCCAAATGAAGATTGTAAGTGTAAGACGTTTTTCTTTGTTGTTCATTTTGAAATGCCTAAGAGACAGAAAGTAAAGGTTAGAAACAATCAGTAAAAATGTTTTCTGAGTGTCCTGTGGGACTGGAGCACTGTATTGATGGATATGCTATTGTAATTCTAAATCAGCTCTTAACCTCACTGGAGTCCTTTCTCCAAAGCCTGGAAAAGAGTCCTGAAGCAGATGCTTTGTCTTTTCTTTAACAGCTGCAAAGGCGTCCTGAACTAGACGGAGGTCAGATTCTACTTCCATAATCACTGTAATAATTTTGGTGTTGTCTGGTTATATCTGATGCAAAGTTTAAGATACAGTTGTCACAGACTCTCAATATTTCCTTCATTTATTTATTTAATCAACAAATAGCAACCCACTAGCAAATATGTACCAAGTACTCAGATGCAGTTTCTGGTATGCACCGTTCTTACATGGTTCAAAAAACCTGAGCCTCATGTTTGAACCATGATGAAGGAAGCCTTTTCAATTATAATAAATGTTTGCCTTGCCAAAACAAACGGGTCAAAGAAAACAAACGGAAGGACAAAACTTACAGTTCAATGAAGTTCAGAGGCTCATAATTTTCTAAACATTTCCAGTGAAACATATAAAAATCATGGTTTCAATTGAAAAAATAGTATGTTATACTAATCTACTAAGTAGACGTACAATGCAATTAAACACAAATAAGATATAGGAATATGGCACAAAGAAAAGAATAACATAATTATAACTTATCAGTGCTTTGTTTTTCAATTTTGTGCTAGTGCAGGACCATCACTCACTAACTCACTAAGTGCCAATGTTTTAAGTTAAAGAGTTGAATAATCACAGAGTTGGCTGCTTCAACCCATGGCTCATGCCCAAGAGACTGCAGAAACACAGGGGAGCAAGAAATCTGGCTGTAGCAGAAGCACTGAGAATGACACTCACACTCATGATAGGAAAAGGCTTGTCCTTTCTTTGACTTTGTATGCTGTAACTTGGGAGGTATGCATTTCTTAGATGGTAATTACATCAGAAATAGGTCAACGAGGTGCCAGTTCATTCTTCTGAAGACTTAGATGTCAGCAGAGAAGTCAGGTTCTCTCTTGGCTTTGACAGAGCAACAGAAAGGAACTGAACTGCCCAGTAAATGGATTAGAATTAAGTAAAGTACTCCAAAAGTGATGGGTATATTTCTAAGCAAGAAAGATGAATTTCAGGGATATCAAATGAAAATATGCTCTCTTTCCCATAGGAAAATAAAATTACTACAATGTTCAAAGTATTTACTAGGCACCAAAACAATTTTTCAGATAATGTGTATATTACTATGTTATTTTAAGAATAAGGAAATGATTCTCAGAAGTTACGTAAATAACCCAAGAATGCAGAGCTAGCACCTGGCAGAGGCAGAATTGGCATGCAGGTATCAGATGCCCCGTTTGCTGGGGCACTCTAAGCCCGCAGTTCCCTTCTACCAAGCGAGGGGGGAAGGACAAAGGAATCATTTTCCCCATTATTTCAGAGCATAGACTTTGCTAACTGTATTCTTTAATTTCAATCTTCACAAACCACTCATGGCATTTTTATATGGGGCCAAAAATATCAAATTTCATTAGGAAGCCTTGAGTTCTTAAGCACAATCATCTTTCTTTTCCTCTTTTTCCCCATAGTTTACAAAAATAATGGCTACAGGATAAAAAATACTTAAAAATTAATTGATTAATTATGGCATTTTTCCTTCAAAGAAAATAATTTAAGCTCAGCTTCTCAGGCTTCATTGAAGCCATTACTATTCTATGAAATAGAAAATGTTGGCGCTTCCCACTGCTGTATTTATAGCTGCATTGTCTGCTGTTCCACACTTTATCTAACTACGCCATAATCAAGATACAGGTTAAGGTAACAAATTATTAGGCTTCCCAAGAGAAGTGTAAATGAACTCTGACTTGTAAATTGGCTAATTATTTCTTGTGCTACATCATTAGCTTTAGAAAGTCTTTAGATTTAAAGGTATTATTAACAGAAAAATTCAAGCCTATTATTTATAAAAAGCACACTGGCATTATGCAAAGATATGCTATCGGTAAGCCAAGAAAGAAATTTTCTCAATTCTTCTCAATTTATAGTTGTTTTCTGACTATAAATATATAAACTATTTATTGTAGAAAATGTAGGAAGATACAGGAAACCACAGAGAAGAATATAAAAATTTCTTGAATCCCACAACCTAGAATAATTTCTATTAATGTATACAGTCTTTAAACATATATTTGCACAGATGCAACTATAATGATATGTTTACAAAACTGGAATAATAGTATATTACTTGTTAATGACCTGATAATTTTTTACTTAACAGTAAGCTGGAAGCAGATATCTGCGTTATTAAACTATTTTATATAAAATTATCTTTAGAAACATAAAATTAACTACGTACCAATATTTATTTAGTCAATACTCTAGTAGTATCATTTTGTTTCTAGTCTTTAAACTATTATAAACAATCCCAGGTAGAATATACTTACAGAAAAAGAATGATATCAACCCTTGTGATGGTTTTCTAAGAATAAATTAATGAAAAGTCTCAAAGAATATGTATTATTATTTTTTTTTTCTAAAACAGTTTTAACAGTCTAATACATTCTAGCTGTTAGAGAAAATTGTTTATGTCTCTACTGTTGCTGAGAGCGGCTATTGCGAAGACTTTTAAACACTTACCATTTTAATAGATTAAAGAATTTATCTCAATTTTATTCAACTGCAGGTCTTTGATTATTAAGTGGAAACTTTTCCAATATAGTCACTGGTCATCTGTACATAAGTGATCTTTTACTTTTTTATCATGTCCACTTATTCATTCACATATTCATTCATTTAATATATACCTATTGTGTTCTAGGCAGCATCATTCCAGTCCCTGGAATTAAAGTGGTGAAGAA
The DNA here is from genome assembly GCF_009828535.3 of Hylobates moloch. Classification (NCBI taxonomy): domain Eukaryota; kingdom Metazoa; phylum Chordata; class Mammalia; order Primates; family Hylobatidae; genus Hylobates; species Hylobates moloch. The sequence goes on from NW_026652290.1 coordinate 19,634,391, forward strand.
GACAGTTGACTTCTGCTTGCACAAGATAAACATACTCCTAAAGTCAGGCAGATAATAAACAGAGCATCAAAAATAAACAAGTTAGTTTCAAGCCATGTGTATTAGTTCCTGGGGCTTCCATAACAAATTACCACAAACTGGGTGGCTCAAAACAACAGAAATTTATTCTGTCACGGTTCTGATGGTCAGAAGTCTGAAATCAAGGTGTCAGCAGGACTGTGCTCTCTTTGCTGGCTCTAGGGGAGAATCTTTCCTCGCCTATTCCTGCGTCTAGTGGTCCCAGGCATTGCTAGGCTGTGGCCTCATGACTCTAATCTCTGTCTTTATGTCTCTGTTTGTATCCTGCATGTCTCTGTGTCTAAATATCTCTCTTCTTTTTCTTATGAAGACACCTGTCACTGGATTTAGGGCCTACCCTAGTATAGTGCTACCTCATTTTAACTTGATTATACCTGCAAATACCTTATTTTCAGTCAAGTACGGTTCGATTAATAGGTACTGGGGCTTAGAACCAGAACGTATCTTTTTTTCTGGGGGTGAAGACACAAGTCAGTTGACTACACAGCAATAAAACACTAGGAGAAAAACAAAGGTTTGAATTTCAAATTCCATAATAGATAGTGACCAGGGATGAATTAGTAGCCCTACTTAGATGTAGTGACCAGGAAAGACCTCTCTGGAAAGGTAACCACTGAGCTAAGATTTGAATGATGGGCAGGAGCCAGTAATATAGGGACATCAGGGAGGAAAGCTCTGAGCAACAAAACGCGTCTGGTGCAAAGTCCCCAAAACGTGGAGTGTTATAAGATAGGGAGGGGCTAGCTCATACAGGACTTTATGGATCACAATAAAGAGCTTACAATCAACCAGGTAATAAAACAATTTTTTAAAATAACTATTATCAAATAGTTGGCATATGCCAGGCAATACTGAAACAAGTTTTGCATGCCTTAACTTATCTAACACATACAGAAAAAGGAAAGTCATTTTATTACTCTCTTCTAAAACTGATAGAATAAAGGATCAGAAATTCTAAATAACTTTTTATGTTATAGAGACAATTAGGTACATTTCTAATTGATTCTGAAGTGTTCTTTTTTATTAAGTATGTTAACATTTTTCTTCAAAAGTGTACTAGCTTTTAATTAATCTTTGGAGATTACTTAATTTTTGAAGATTTTTTACTAACAGGTATTTAATATGGTCCTATCCATTGATATGCTTATCTATTTTTCTTTCTTTCTTTCTTTCTTTCTTTCTTTCTTTCTTTCTTTCTTTCTTTCTTTCTTTCTTTCTTTCTTTTTTTTTTTTTTGACATAGTCTCACTCAGTTGCCCAGGCTAGAGTGCAGTGGCGTGATCTCAGCTCACCACAACCTCTGCCTCCCGGGTTCAAGCAATTCTCCTGCCTCAGCCTCCCGTGTAGCTGGGACTACAAGTGTGTGCCACCATGCCTGGCTAATTTTTGTATTTTTAGTAGAGATGGGGTTTCACTATGTTGGCCAGGCTGGTCTCAAACTCCTAACCTCCTGATCCACCCGCCTCCACCTCCCAAAGTGTTAGGATTACAGGCGTGAGCGACCGCACCCAGCCGTGCTTATCTATTTTTCTAAATCTCTATGTATCTGTGATTTTATTTTAGTGCCCTGCATTACCTTGTGTGATTAGAATAAAAATAAAAACTTGACTGTCAGGGATTAAAATAAATGATGGCTTATATTTTAATAGTCGTGCTTTTTTTCTTTCCTTTTTTAAAAGTTTATTGTATATGTACAGTACTTATTGCATTCATGTAAAAATATTTGTAAATAGAATACATTTTTGTTCTTCTGACTGCAACAGAGAAGACTTGTATTATGATGAAGGCCTTCTTTCTGGTAACATTTGCCCTAAGCCACTGCACACAAATGCCCCTAAACCTAAATCCAGGGTAGTAATAATCATTTTCTGTACCAGGGCATGGTATAATTGTTAGTCCTTGACTTTTCAAATGACTGAGCATTACTGTGACTTTGTAATAATCTTCTCTACTAGACTCCTGCAATGCCACATTTCTTTCACAGAGGGAAAGTTGGTGGGAGTCCTGTTAAAAATATTTCAATATTCTGACATACATAAAAACATAGCTTCTAATGTACTTATGATTTCTCATCAAAATGACAATTTCACAAAAATTTCACTTAATTTTCAAAGTTAAACTTTCATTATAATTGTCATTGACTTCAATCAATGATCTTGTTTGTTTTCCAAATCAATCATTAACTAATTTTCAAGAATGTCAGACCTCTTGGTTATAAATTCTTAGTCAAATTGATAGGCCTTCTCACAAAATCAAGTATTAGATAATGTGAGAAAGAAGGACCAATGAAATATGACATCGTTTAATTGGTTTGGTGACTGATTTGGCAGAAAATTGTTAAAAATTTGGATGCTATAAATTATTTTAAAATATCTGGCAATATGTAAACTGTTTACACAAAATAGTGAAACGCATGATCATGGGTCAATAAGAACATTAAAAAGCACAGCTCTTCAAAACAGAAACTGACATGCTGTCTTCAGATAGCTGATTTTTAGTCACTTATCCATGATAAATTAGCTGTATTTCAGTTTGGTAGATTTCAAGCACAGTATAAACTCCAGCCTAAAAACAAAACAAAAAAAAAGACAGAAAAGGATGAAGTTATTATTGGTATAAAACTCTGTACAAAAATCTTATAGAGAAACAAGAAATCCTACCAATTTTCACACAAAGACACAACTCTGTTTAAGCAGCTACACCAGATCCATTTATATAATTGTAAAATTTGAATGGTTCACTTTAAGTTAGAGATTCTGAAAACTAAGCCCAGAAACTTAGAGGAGCTTAGTTATTCATATTATGCTGTTGTGGTTCTATTTTTTTTTTCCTAAATAGTAACAGCACACACAAATTCCTCAAAACATAAATACAAATCCCCCTTTTATATTCACCAATATACAGAATGAGATTAAATGATTTGTTTTTGTATAGTTTATCCCTATTCTTTTTCCTGATTAGAACAGTTTAGACACAGTAACCTTTTTTTTTTTTTCATTTCTTTTTTTTTTTTTCTTCTTCTTCTTCTTCTATGCCATCTGGGTAGGCAAACCCAATTAGCACATGTTGAAAGCTAGCAACACCTTTTCCAACATTTCAGAGTTTTGGCAAGCTTTAAAAGTTACTATGTCACATAAAAGCTCATTTGGCACATTACAAGGATTTGCAGTATGAATTTATCATATGGAATGATCATTTTCCAAGTGCATTGAGAACATACAGCACAATTGGATTTGGAAAGATCAGTTGAAATGAACTACATCACCATGGTTCTAGGATCAATCCATTCAGTCTCTTTAATGGAGTTCTTCACCTTCTTTACTCATGCAATGGAGAAAAGAGTATGGTCCAGAAAAGCCCTGGCCTTGGTCTGAAATGGTTTTAATTCTGGCATTAAATCACCTTACTAAAGGAATCTTGGAAAAGATGAGAATGAAGTCTCCAAGTTTATACTATAGGATTTATGAAATTCCCCAATTTCCATGTCTTTGTCATTATGCTAATGCTTTCCAAGGCTGCTCCGAACTCAGTAATCATTGCTTTCCTCAATGATCATATACCTGACACTGGCTGGCAATTGTCCACTAGTTTCTCCCTTCTACTTCGGTAACATGCATTAGAGAAATTCTCTGGTGTATTATGCTTGTCTGTTGTAGTAGATATGCTGTGTCGCCTTGTTTACCGTTTGTTTCAAACTTCTTTACAGGGATCTTCCTTCCTTGCAGGGGCTGACAGTGAAATATTACATTTCCCAGACACCCTTGCACCTGGGGTTCCAGATGTAATTTAGGGCCCATCATTTAGATGCACTTGCATGAGCATTGAATCTGTAATTAAGCTAAGTAGGGAGACAGGCAATAGCCCATAAAACATTTTGCTGCTGCATATGAAGCAGCTATAATAGAGCCCTGGGGCCAACAGTTTGGACAGTAGCTCCCTATCCCCAGATCTGGACCCCAGCAGCTGGGTCAGAGGCTACCCCCATTTTCAAGGTTCTGGATTTTAGCAGAACCATCCTTTATTTGGTGGGCCAGTTCTATGGAGTTTCTGTGTCAGATCCTTCCATGATTCTCAGCTACCCTTCCAGTGATTTGTGTGAACCTCTAATTCTCAGGATTAAATATCTTCATGTTTAAGAGAACTTGTTTTCCATATGCAACTGAATCCTGACTCATACTATGTCCTTGATATTAAACTACATTTATAAAATGATTTAAGCTATGTCATATATTCTCTTTTATCTCCTTCTTACACACACGGAGATGAAAACACGACAAACCATTTTGGAATTAAAAATATCTCAGTGGCAGAAGAAGGTGGCTTATTCTAAAACTCAATTAGATCAGTTTAAAACTATTTTTAGGTTTCTATTAGTGTAAAGAACTATATTAAGGGTATGAAACACATACTCTCATAAATACAAACCCACATTTTAACTGCTCAATGCATATATGTGCTTAGAGGCTCCACTGTAAAACAGTCGTCTACCCCAAATCTCAATCCAAAGTCTTGCTAAAAATGAAAACTGACACTGAAAGTAATATTACCATTTTTTATTTATAGTCATATGTTTTTCTTACTTTTAAATCATCTCTAATACTTACACAGTCTCTGCATCATCACCGTATTTCATCAAAGGAACCATGATCTTTCTGATTGCTGTCATCATTCTCATTCTGGCTCTTGTTACTTCATACCTGTGTATGGTAATGACCTGCTAATGTTTCTTACTGGGGCAGAATATATTTAGATAGAGAGAATATCATATAAGGGGCCTTTAGATAGAAAGAGCAAGGTGCCCTACAGGAACATGTAATATTAGGTTTTCTCCATAACCTCCTATGATACCATCAAGCCAGTTTTAAGCCTTCACTAATGAGATACGCTATTGATCACCTTTTCTCTTTCAAACATTCATAATCTTGAACTCTTATGTAATTCTAACATTTTTCACATATTTTTGTTTTCCTAATTACGTTATTAGCTGGGACTCCGGCTTTTGCCAGGGTGCCAAGGCTTATGTTCTGTGCTTTGTTATATATCACACTGTTGGTATCTTAAAAAATGTTTTGATTGATCTAGTCTCACATTTAGTATTTTACAATGAGTCATTTTCTTGAGTACCTGTAATACTCTTAAGTTCCCAAATAATTTCTTATGCCCTTATCTCTGCCTCTCTGTGTTTTTATTGATTTTGTTTTGTTTTTCGTGCATTCTTAAGATAAAACTGTTATTTTGTTACAAATAAACAACTTGTTACTCAGAGCTTTTGCTACCAGAATTGAAATCTGTCCAGTGTTACAAAAGTAGCTATTTCTGAAGGGTTGCTTAGTCACAAAGATTCTAATTTACTGATACTGAAAGTCATCTGTAGAATTATTACCTTGTTAGAAGTGACCATACGCCATACTGAATGGATTCAGCTTATCATGAACATATATCAGGCTGTCCCAACATAATCTTTGAAGTAGCTGACCCATCTCAAGTGTCCTAATAAAGATTGTTTTAAAAATAAATGAGATGAAGATCCATAGAAGCACAATGCTTTCAGTAGAGAAAATGTTGTAGTGTTTCTTAAAAATAGATTAGAAACAATAAAGGTTCAGTATTTTTAAGCAAATATCATTTCCCATTTTTTACTGTATTGTCTTGTAAGGTTATTCATAAATACTGTAGTTATTATTCATTGTTGGAACTTAAACTATTGCAGTGCCCTGTATTGGCTACATTGCTCCTAAAAGGCACATTTGTAGGCAACTCTGTTGTATGAAACTTACTTTAAATTTTTGGCTGGCGGTAGCCAGCTGTTGGCTGAAATGACTTACCCATTCCATTAGTGGAATAAATGGTTGAGAATGTCAACAAGGCTACTGTCTTCCAAAGAGTCCTTGTTTTTGTACACATCTTGCAAATACTTACGTAATATGGAACCTTTTCAAAAGACTCAATCCAATAAAAGAAGAAAACCAAAAATTTGGTCTCCCAAACTGAATGAAAATGTGTTCATTCCTCCCACTTCAGGGAAGTGTCAAAAAAGACTGTCAGTTTCATAATTATGCCTCTTGAGCAGATGGGTGGTAAGACATTCTGTGGCATTTGAGAGGAAAATAATTTTAAAACCCTAAAAATAATAATAAAAGAACTTCTAAATAAAGTGCATGCTCCAACACACAAGTAAAATATCTTAAAGTAAGAATGGGTTTTTAAAAACTACTAGAGCCCCATTTGTCAGCTAGACCTTTCTATGTTTACAGTACACACACCATCAGGTTTTATAGCAGGTCATAATAAAAGACAACCCTGCAGAATGTTCCAGAATAGCTACATAAGTTTGGAGACGATGAATTTACGTAGTATGAATCCACAGTTTGCTCCCACTTTGAATCAACCACAGGAAATAGCTGAGGCAGTGAACAAGGTTAAAATAACAATATGGAGCAGGGGCTGGGGGAGGGGCAGTTAATTCTCAACTTTTGTTTCATTAATTCCAAAAGAGCAAGTAAACCAGAATACAGGGCTGAAACTCACAGCTCAAATTCCTGTTACAATCTGAAAGCTATGGCTACCTGGCTCTCTGAACTGCAGTCTGCTGATGGATGATAAATTCCATTTCCTGAATCATCACACCCTTTTGCAACACTGTATTTTCCTGACAGTGTTTCTTTGGATCCACTGGGTAGGTAAACACCACAGATTTAGGTGTGAACAATCTATCTGGAAAAGCATGACAAATAATATTGACAAGTCATTTGTTCCTTCTATCTTTTGTGTCAAATTCAGAAAACCAAGGAAAAGGAAAGAAAAAAAGATTTCAAAGCCCACATAAAATTTTTGGATGAATTAGCAACGCAGCCACCTGAGTCTTGCAACTAACAGGATAGTTCTAATAAGCAGGTGGTCTTTGATTTTTAAACATAATACAGTAATTTTTAAAAAAATTACACTTGTAATACAGGCTCATTGTAGAAGAAATTAGAAAGTAAAAATAAGCAAAAGATAAAATAAAATTGTTTATATTAATAATTCTACTACCTAGAGTTCAGGACTATAAACGTTTTGGTACTGGTTCTTCCTAATTTTTTTTATACACAAATGACTATATTTGCAAAAATACCATTTTTTACATACTAATTTGTAGGCTGCTTTTTCACATACATTACTTAACAACATTCAGAGTAACAGAATTCTATAATATTAATGGCTTCATATTTTTACATGCATATATGATGTAGTATATATCTAAAATAGTCCCTACATATATACAACTATAGATAGATAGTTCATTGAATATTATATATACACATACATATACATATATATGCACACACACGTAATATGTAGTTCTTACTACATTCCAGACAGTATTAGGCATTTAACTTAAATTTTTTGTTTTGTTATTATAAATATTGCTGGGATAAAATGTTTTGTTATTATAAATACTGCCGGGATGAAATTGTTGTATATATAAATTTACATTTATTTTAAAAATAAATTTCTTGAATAGTTAAAATTGCTTTCTTACGATTTTTTAAAGTAGATTTGGTTGGTCGAAGATTCAGTTTTTAATTTTTTGACATATTTTAACCAAGTTTTCTTCCAGAAAAGGTACCAATTTAAGCTATCAACAGCAATTATTAGAATGCCCAATTCTCTTTACCTTTCTAAAGCTGAACTTTATCTTTTTTAACTTCTCTTATTTACATAGGAAAAATGTCATTCATAAATTTTCTTCTAATTTACACTCTTTGGTTACTAGTAAGCCTAAACAACATTAATAATATTACTGGAAATTTCTACTTCTTATATCATGAATCATTGTTCATGATTTTCTTAGAATTTAGTTGTGCAAAGCAGAAATTACTAAAGCTCTCTTAAGCAATATATAAGGAATTACGTGTGTGTGTATATACATATCTATAGGACATTACATGCTTATAAAATGAGTAGAAGACCTAGTAAAATGGACTGGAAACTGGACATGTATAATATAGTGGATGCTATTGGTCAAATGCCACATTTCCTTTACCAGACGGTACACCATGTCCCAGGTGCTGTGAGTTGTAAGCTCACAGCTGCCTGTCTCCCTAGAATTTTCTTTGGCTGGATAACAACCTCATCCTGGAAGTTAGACCATCCTTCTTCCCAGAGTTAACAGCCAATAACCAACTGACACGAGACACAAAAAGCCAGACCCCTTGCCTCAAGGTGGTGTAATTGAGGCTCCAGAACTTCCGGGAAAGACAAAAGTCACCTTCAGCACAGGTTACATCCGTGCTTAGACTCCTCCTTCTCCCAGTCTCCTTCCTTAAGTAGTCTTTTCTTAAGAACATTCCTTCAACCAATCGCCCAAATCCTCATCCAGCTTCTGCTTTTAGGGATCCTGACAGAACACAATGACCCTGAGAACCACACTGCAAAGCTGGCTCACCAGGGAGGCTGGTGAAACAATTTGAAAACTGGGGAGTCAGGAAAGCTACTGTCCCAGTGTAGCTCAAGTTCCAACACACACGTGAATAGCATGTGCCCTGGACATCGACTACAGGTGCGTACCACCATGCCCATCCAATTTTTAAAATATGTTTTGTAGAAATGAGGTTTTGCCATGTTGGCTGGGCCAATCTCAAACTCCTGGCTTCAAGTGATCTGCCCATCTCGGCCTCCCAAAGTGCTGGGATTACAGGCATGAGCCACTAGGTCTGGCCTAGAATATTTTTTGAATAACTACTTTTCCTTTATAGTTTATCTTTGGCATTACCTTTGGAATGGCTTTCTCTATAAAGGTTATTAACAAAAATATTTCCGATATTTTATTATTATTCTTTTTTATTACATATATTAAATTATTTGAAATTTGTTTGGCATACACTGTGGGAGTAAAAATTCTGTTTAATATATGTTTCCAATATAAGCAGCTAAATACATAGCACAGAATGTTGAATAATTAATTCTTTAAAGCCTAACTTGATCATAATCCTTTTTGATATTTTAAGATTTCTGTTAAGTTTCATTGCCTGCCTGTCTGTGCTATCACAAGTGCTGCATGGTTTAGATTTCTGTTGCTGTAGAATGCATTAAAATAGTGGGCAGTATAGAGCAATTTAAGTCATTCCTTTTGAAAGTTTACCTCAATATTCTTTGAGATGAACTCAAGAATCACTTTGACAAATCCTATAACAAATCCTTTGGGGAATTTTAAGTTCAACTGCATTAAATTTATGAATTAAATAAAAAAAGTTACACAATCCTGATACTTTTATTCGTGATTTTATTATTTATGAAGACTAAATTTGTTTTCATAATTTGTTTATTTGTTTATTATTTAGTGGCCAATTGTGGATATATTCTTCACATAAGTGCTAAAACTGTTTTAGTTGTAAATTTTAACGGAGTAAATTATATTTCATTAATCTTTCTCTTTTGGATGGACTCCTGATATCTCCAGTTACTTTAGTAGATGACTATTCTAGAAATAGGAAAATGTTTTTAATTTTTACTTATTTCTCTTTTATTATTTATTTATTTTTATTTACATGGGAAAAGTATATGGAATGCTTCATGAATATGCCTGTCATCCTGGCAGTTTATGATCTCTGCCTCTCCACATGAACATCTGAATTAGTTTGTCAGTATCCACAAAATAACTTGTTGGGATCTTTACTGACATTGCATTGAATCTATAGATTCAGATGGAAAGTATTGGCATCTTAACAGTATTATGTCCTCTTATCTGTGAACATGGAATATATCTCCATTTATTTAGTTATTTGGTTTCTCTTATCAGTTTTGTATTATTACTCGTATATATCTTGTATATATTTTATTAGGTGTACACCTAAGTGTTTCATTCAGGATAAAATTAATGTGAATGGTATTGTGTTTGTAATTGCAAGTTCCATGTGTTCATTGCTGGTGTAAATAGGAAGGGGATTGACTTTTGTATATTAACCTTGTATCAGGCAACCTTGTAATAATCACTTATTAGTTTCAGGAGTTTTTTTTTTTTTTTTTTTTTTGATAATTCTTTCGGATTAACTACACAAATCACGTCATCTGTGAATAGTCTTACTCCTTGCTTCCCAATCTGATACCGTATCTTTTTTGTGTGTTATTGTACTTGTTAAGACTTCCAGTATGATGTTGGATACAATGGTGAGAGAGGACATCTTCCCTGGTTCCTGGTCTTAGTGGTAAAGCTTCAAGTTAATCACCATTAGATATGATATTAGATATAGGTATTTTGAAGATATTCTTTGTCAAGTTAAGGTTGTTTACTATTCCTAGTTTACTGAGTGTTTTGTCACGAACATGAACATATATTGGATTTTGTCAAACATATTTTTCCATATTATAATCCTGTAATTTTTTCTTTAGTCTGTTGATGTTATTACATTAATTAATTTTCAATGTTGAACTAGCCTTGCATACTTGGAATAAATCTCACATGTCTTGGTGTATAATTATCTTCACACATCGTTGAATTTTATTTGCTAATATTTTCTTGAAAGTTTTTGCATCTAATTTCATGAAAAATATTGATCTGTAGTCTTGTAGTTTTCTTTGTCTATTTTTGGCAGTAGGGTAATGGTATTATAGACTTATTTAGGGGGTATTCCCTCTGCTTCTTTCTACTGAAGGAGACTGTGGAGAATTAGTATAATTTCTTCCTTAAATATTTGGTCTTTAACTAAATTATATCTGCAAAATCTTTTTGTCATGTAAAGTAACATATTCGCAGGTTCCAGAAATTAGGATGTTGAGAAGCAAAAAATTGTACAAATAATTGTGAAAGAAAAATCTCTAAAGTATTTTGATAAATTTGTCATTTAAATCTTAGTATGAATGAAATTCACATCATTTTCTGAGCCAAGTTTTAACTGGAATTATGGGATATTACAGTCTATCCAGACAGGAGGAGGTGAAGTCTTTGATTGCAGATAACATGTTGCCAATGAAATCCATAGTAATATTCCAGAGTAATTTTGTAGCTAATTCTGCTCTTTGACAGGGTCCCCAAAATTTATTGACAGAGTCCCATTTATGTAAAATGGCACAGAGCTCGGTTTGGAAAAAAAAGGCTGGGGGGATTTAGAATCCTATGTAAGTGTGTATTCTGTCACAAAACATAAGAGTTCAGTCATGTTGTATGGACACTGCTGGGGTTGACCGTGTCATGGTTCTCCAGAAAGACTTGCCCCCTTAGACAAAAGAAGTTATTGGAGCTTCATCACCACCCCCCGCCCCAGCTGTTTGATACAGTGATTTTCATACATATGATGATCAACTGACTCTGATCTGTTCTTACATTTTGGCTGCTGTGATTACATTTCCTTAACAGGCAGCTTTTCATTTGGTAGCCAGATTGAGAGGAGTGTCTCCCTATCTTAAACAGCCTCTGGATGATTAACCCTTCTTCATTTCCTCCCTCCAAAGCTCAGGGGAAATCTGAAGGACGCATGAGCCCTCAAAGCTTTTCCTTATTTTGCCATGTCTTGCTACTCTCTTCCCATAACCTCGCTGCACGTGCTGAATATCAGGCAGATGTGCTTATTCTGCCGCCTGCTTATTTTCCTTGAAGTGGTTTGCACAGCAGATGTTCCAGTAAGTGTTCTTTCCTTCATCCCTTTACAATTCTGCTAAAAAAAAAAATGCACTGTACATGTGCTATTGCCCTTCAGATTTTCAAAGAGAAAACTCTTCACAGCCCCCTCTCCACCTCAGTGGAAATTGCCTGATTTTTCCCCTTGGCACATATGTAAGTTATTAGGAGACTGTCTCCCATCATTTTATTTTTTTTCAGCGTTATTCTCTACTTCCAGGTGCCTTTCTCCGCAGCCTGATTGCTGCATAGTTCTTTCATCATTTAAGATTTCTTTGCTTCTTCTAACCCAGTAGTACAGCTAACAGAACAGTTTTATCATACCTGTCTCTTTCATCCCAGATATTTTGTGGGTCCTGGAGACTGATCACCCAGCTATTTACAATGATATTACAAGGTCAGACACCACCATAAAAGAAAAATAAAGCTTTAAATGAGCTTCTCTGCAAATTTCGTTAAAGTAAAATCTTCAATGATGTGGTATAGATTATCATATGCATGCATTTTATAAACCTAATACACTTTTAATAATGTCAAATCCATTAAATATTAAGTTATTGAGATGCGTTTACTTGTTCATTCTACCAATATTTCATGAGCACCTAATACATGGCAGCTTTGTGCTAGTCATAGAGGGCAGACACCATCATGTCTTATTCATCTGCGTCCGCAGAGCCTAACACCCAGACCGACATTTGTAAATGTTCATTAAATGTTTGTAGAATGTCCTTAGAGGACCAATGCAGCAGCTAAAGAAAATAGTCTTATATTGTCATTGCAGGGAAATATATTATGATAGTAAACATTATGACTTCCAGATTCAGACAACCTGAGATTACATTCAGACTCTGACACGCAATGGCTGCATACTCATGGGAGAAATTATTTAACATTTCCAAGCCTCAATTTTCTTATCTATTAATTTTTTGTAAGCTCAAATGGGACAATGGGGCAATGTCTGTAAAATCTTTCTGATAGAACTTGTCATAGAGAGTGTCTGGCATATGTTTTAGCTATCAAGCGGTTAGTTTTATTAGCATTCTCTTGGCTGGCATGAGGTTAAAGTGCTGGGGGGCAGAAGAGGCAGACTGCTCTAGCACAAGGAAGAAACAATTGTACACACTTCCCAAGCAATATAAAAATTCAGAAAACAACCCTCAGAAAACAATTATTCCTTGCAAAGTGTGGGCGAAGTTTTTAAACTGAAGAGTCAAAGAACATCGAAGATGTAATGTTCATGTCAAGCATCACTTATCTTAGGCAGAGGTGTGTTAATTAAGACACTGTGGAATAACCACCAACCAACCAAAGCCTTCACTCATATGGCTGTTCTCCTGTGCAATGCAACCTGGCCTTCGTTGAGGTCATTTGTAGAAACCTCTATAACTGTGGCTGGGTTACTGTATTTAGGGTCAGGATTAGTATTGAGGCTGGGTTTCAGCCATGTTTTAATTAAATCTCTCTCACTTCATAAGATATTGAGTAGAGACAAACAGTGGCTACTCTTACTGTGAGGGCAGAGGTAGCCAATTAACTCAAGTGGACACATCAGACCCTCTTTCTCGAATGTACCCAATCACCCAGCTAAACAATGAATAATGTTTTAGTGATCCCCCATTTATCTCACATGTTGCACAAAACACACGTGTTTATTGTTTTCCTGAAGTTCAAATTTCATTGGGCATCCTATTTTTGTTTCTTTTTGTTTTGCTTTTTGCTAAAACCAACAACCCTAGATGAGAGGAATTCTCTTTAGGCTTTTTCCTTCTAACCAATTGATATGATTTGGAGGTTTATCCTCTTCAAATTGCATGGTGAAATGTGATTGTCATTGTCCTAGGTGGGACCTGGTGGGAGGTGATTGGATCATGGGAACAGATCCCTCATGAATGATTTAGCACCATCCCCTTACTGACAAGTGAGTTCTCGCGGTGAGTTCACATGCAATCTGGTTATTTAAAAGAGTGGGGCACTTCCTCCTCCTCTCTTTTTCTTGCTCCCCTCTTGCCATGTGATGCACCTGCTCCCCCTTCACCTTCTGCCATGATTGGAAGATTCCTGAGGTCCTCACCAGGAGCAGATGCTGGAGCCATGCTTGTACAGCCTGCAGGACCATAAGCCAATTAAACCTCTTTTCTTTCTAAATTACCCAGCCTCAGGTATTTATTTTTTTAATTTTTTTTTCTCAGAGATCCTTGTTCTGAAGGTATTTCTTTATAGCAATGTAGAAATGGCCTAACATGTCAATGTAAAAGGCGTTGATAAATTCCCTTTCAAGCCTTGTTTATTAGCAGAAAGTAAGGACCTGGATCAGTGTGGCCTGAAAAACCCCTCATGAAAGTTACTTGGTTCATTCGAAAATGTTAAAAAGAAAATTACTGAGATAACTCTGGTGCACACAAATGGTAGAACACTAGTGGGCATGCAAATAAATGAGTTAATATTTTAAACTGTAATATCTCCATTAACCTTCAAAAAAACCCTATGAGATAAATAAAATTGTTATTCCTGTTTTATATATGAGAAAATTGAGGCAAGAATATTTTAAATCACTTGAATGCCCCAGAGCTGACATTCAAGCTAAAGTTTTACTGTTTGCCATATATGTGCATAACCACCATGCTATTGTCTTCAATTAGTATAACTTAATATATAAGAATGATATTCAAAGACAAGAAATCACACCTCTTCTCTCCCATGTCAAAAAAGATGCTCGTCTGAATTATCTAAGCTCATTAGCCAATACGAAACAGATGACAGTATATCCCAAATATTATAACAAACTTACTAGAAAATGCTCCAAATTGGCCTTCAATATGTCAGAAAAACTTTTATTTCCACAGGCAAATTAAAGTTGTAACATATGTTCAAATAACTCTTTACACGTATTTTTTCTTATACTGCCAATTTCCATGCAGAGGGCCCGTAATCAGTCTTGTTGGCACTGTATCTAATCGAACCATTGTTGCTCCTCCAGTAACAAGTGATCATTCTAACACCAAATCACGTGTCTCCCTCATTTCTGAGTTTCCAGTGAATCAACAAGACACACATCATATGTAAATATCAGAGTGTTAGCCCTGTGCTTGAAGGAATTCTAGAATATGATTCTAGAAACCAAATCGAAGAGTTCATTTCAAAACTGCTCTCTTGAGGATATAGTATTCATTATTCTGATCATTTTTCTTATTTAAAAGTCCTCATATCCCCCTTTGACTTCTTTCTTTCTGGTATTTCAGTGCTGGATTTAGTGTGAGCTCCTGTCTAAGGGGTACATTCCTAATTCCTTTATTGTCAGAGATTCCTCCTTAATTTGAATAGACAACATCCCTGACTCAATATTCTTGCTCAGAAAAGATACCAACGCTTTAGTGTCCCAGTGCTATTTCTGATTGGCCTTCCTCAAGCTGTGACCTTTAATCAAGTGCTTTTCTGAAAACTATGCCTATCCGGGGCTTTGGGAATTTGCTGCTCCAAAGTCAGTGCAAGCATATTATTCTGATGTTATTTTTCTACTTTAGCATATGCCTCTACTTTTTCTGGGTTCACATGGCAATCACTCACCCTAAAAGGAAAAGAGGACTTTGAATTCCACACACAGTGCCACACACTGGTGCCTAGACCCTCGGTCTTAGCCCATTCAGGCTGCTCTAACACAATATTGTATCCTGAGTAGCTCATAAACAACAGATATTTATTTTTCACAGTTCTTGAGACAGGAAAGCCCAAGATCAAGACGCCAACAGATTCAGTGTTAGGTGAAGGACTGCTTCCTCACAGACAGCTGTATTCTCACTCTAACCTCACAGGGGAGAAGCAGTGAGGAAGCTCTCTAGTATCTCTTTTAGAAGCCCACTATTCCCGTATGAGGCTCCAACCTCATGACTTAATCACTTTCCAAAATGTTCCACTTCTAATACCATCAGCTTGGGGGTCAGAATTTCAGCATATCAATTTTGGGAGGAACAAACATCTTCAGACCATAGCACTCTCCAAGTCCAATCCTTCCACTGAAATTCTGCAGGTAATGTGACTCCATTTCTAGAAAGAAAGCCCTTCCTCCATCAGAGCTTTTCTTTCCATATAGGATTCTGCTTGTATGGGATCAGCTGCATTGCAGGTTGAGACCCTATCCTAAAATTAAATCCTCTTCCTGCCTAGACAAGGTTCTATCTTCTAATTTATTCTGTTCCTTATGAGACTGTATCAGTAAGAAATGCAGTTGGTTGCAATAACAGTTTCAATTCTAAGAAAACCTTTCTCAACCTTAAATCTCATTTGCATCAAAGCAAGGCCCTTTTAGGAACCTGTAGGATACCTCTCAAGGGAAATGCCATATCAGCAGATTGAAATGTTACTGCCACTTGTTCAGGTGGAGCTTAGCCCCCCGTTTCCCAGTCCGTTGCCTATATTCTTGATCTGCTGAGCCAGGAAGACCACATTTTATTACAAGCTGAGCCATGAAGACCACATTTTATTACAACTGAAGCAGAAAATATAATTAATTATAATACTACGATGTTATACTTTAATACTGTTAATGTCAAACTGTGGAATCAGGGCATCTTGAAAAAGTATTGTGGAATAAGAAGAATTTTTGATATTTTTTGGTAAAAATGATAGATGAAACTCTCAGATCAACTTTTAGTCCCTCCTGAAACCCAAGATAACATCAGTAAAGGATTATTTTTTCAAGGCATAATCTCATAAAGAAAAAAGAAGGAAGAGAATTAACAGTAACATTTTAAATCTAAAAGTAAAGAGGTGAGTTGTAACTGACTTATCATATAGAACCAAAGTTGAAAAAGCTGAGAAATTATAGAACACCTCTGAAATTATCAGCAGCAGGTCTTCAAGAAGTCAGAGTAAAGATGAGGCTAAAAACAGAAGGGTTCCCATCTAGAGCAAAACTGGAACAAGATATGAAGGCAGGTAATGGAAATTGGGTATTATAAGTATGGAGTACTCTGACAAGAAAAAATTCTTACCCCAACTTTGTGCATCTGGGGACTGTCCCTTCCTATCCCAGGCAGAGCAAACTAGAGAAGGATTTAGAAAGTACAATTGATACAGGTATATGTACATCAAAGCAGGGAATTAAATGAGCATATGCCACATGGTGAGACAACCAGCCCTCTTCTACTCCCACTTCCGTGATGTTCTGAGCCAGATCTACACCCTCCTGGTGGGATATTGAAAATGTCCTCTCTGTGGAATCTGAATGGCTCCAGAAGAAAGACCCAAGGAAATTGATATCAGAGAGGCCTTAATTAAATAGCCGAAAGAGATGATCGTTCAAAGAAACTCACAGCTCAACCCATATCTATAAAGCTGCAATGAGCTTTCTAAACAGAAACAAAACAACCAAATATTTGCAAGCCTAAGAGGACAACCTCTAACATGAAACTCAGAGGCCAGCACAGACAAAAAGGAAGTAGAAAATTGGAGCAAACCATGAAAAGGATAAATAATTTCTAAGTATATTCCGATATGAATGTATATTTAATAGATACATATACAATATATCTCTATCTCTGTATATCTATATGTAATACATACTTTCTATGTATCTATCATCTATCAATATAAGTAAATGTATGGAATGTTTTTATAAAACATTCTTAATATTTAAATATTTTAAATAAAATATTTATCTTTTTTTGGATCAAATGAGAAGTGAATGTAAAGGTTTGAGGATGGTATTTGTCACATATGAGATACTCAGTATTGGTGGCTATTATTATTATAACTATTAATTTGTTGTAGCAGAAGGAAAGTTAATTAACCAGCAAAAAAAAAATCCATACTGTCTACACACATGTGTTTATTTCTGACCACAGATGAGCGATCATGGACTTTCTGAAAAGAATGGAGGTGCATTCTGAGACCAGGAGTGGCCTCACTCAGTGTTATCCTTCCATTGTTCAATGAACGCTGTTAGACCGAATTCATAGATTTTAAAAGCAGAAAAGATTGGAGTACACAATGAGTATATGCACAGGGTCTAAGGAGCACAAATAGAGAGTGCAGGAAGACCATCACATTGCCAAGAGCCTCAATTTGTCCTCAGTGACCCAGCTTTTCCTCTGCACCCATCTTCAGGGTCCGGTGGACTTATGGAAGTGTGTTTTCACATGACAGTCAGTTCCTCACTGGAGTCCTCTGTTCCACCAGGCCTTCCTCAGGGGCTCTGCAGCACAGTGGCAAGGTAAACTGAATTAGATGTTACAACAGTTCTAATCAGAACTGAAGACAAAAAAAAAAAAAAAAAAACCCACAGAAATAAGAAATAAAACTCAAAAGAAATGTCCCAATGCAACAGATTCAGAAATCACAACCTAAAGCACAGCTATAGCTGCAGCTAAATGAATTCTCCTTGAGTTGAGGTGATTTTTTTTTTTTTTTTTTCCCTGCTGGCATTGTTATCAGGTTTGGCTGACCCTGCACTTATTCCATGCTGTTTTGGTGCATTAGCCTGCTGCTACTGTCTCCTACACACCAGAGGTAGCAGCCTCTGAGAAGTAAAACTACTTGACACAATTTGATAAAACAAAGCAAACTGCTCCCTTTCTCAATGTTTCAGGACATGAAACCAGGCAGGTTTAGCACAAGCTGGTCCATTCAATTATGTATCTTCTTTCATACTCTCTCTATCCATATTGTAAAAGACATATGTATATATCACTCACAGTGACATAAATAAATTCATATCAATAAAAGTATACATTTATATGCATTTAAACACAGGAAAGTATCCCTATTACAGAATACAGTCAAACAGATGCAAGTTCTTTTGCATGGGAAAAAAAATAGGATTAGTAGGTGGATGTTTAACATTTCAAACACAAGCAAGAAGGGTTTTTTCCTCCCCAAATAGCTGTGTCCACACTAAAATTTGCTGTTTTGTTAAATGGTAAGATTTTCATCACAGCAGGCAAAGACAGAAATATTATGGAGGAAAATGGTACATTAGAAGAGTTTAGACAGTATATTCTTGTTCCATTCTAGGAGTTCCTTATTTTGTAAATATACTCCAATTTGAGAAATAAAAGCCACATTGTAATTTCAAATGGGATTGATACTTATGTAAGGACACCATCTTCAGTACTTTTATAATTTGTTTGCAAGTCGCATTATGTGTTAAACGTATGTAGTTCCTTTTTTCACTATTCCATGTAGCAAATGTGATGCTATATTTCGGAATTCCAAAAACAAGCTTATTTTCTCTAGATTGCCAGCTCATTCTTCCCCAAGGCACTGATTTGATCTTGCTACCTCCCGAAATTAAAGTAATCATTGCAAATTCCTTAGCCACGTCCAGCCATGTCTACTCCTCTCACTAATCCCCGTTTGCGGTCTCTTTATCTTAGTGTGCCACTGTATATTTCAACCAGTGAGCTAGGTATTTTATATAGATTATCATAATACAAAGTTTTACATGGTAGACATTATAATCTTAAATTTTGCCTCAGATTTGCCCAAAGTTTTGTATGTACTATAATGTCTCTCTCTTATAGTTAACAATTTATAAAACATACTGACAATGTTCGAGTTTTCTACTTTTATATGGTTAGCACATAGGGTGGGATATTACAAGTAAAAGAAAAATGTTTATAGAAAATCACAGTTATCTCAATTATTGGCAACCATTTAATATAATAGATGCTCATTCAGAAATGGAAAAGAAAAGTCACAGAATATTATAAAGGCTGTTAGGGATCTGATCCCAAATGACGTCATCTACGGTCGCATGGCAGCTATAGTAATGATAAAGACTTAAAATAGCTCTGCTAGGCATTTGCACATCACACGGCATCCCAGAACCAAGCCACTCAAGGTATTATATTCATGGACAAGTGCAATTCAGTGTTAAGATAAAGCTAGACCTGTTGAGGCTAATGGAGTATTTTCAGGAATAAACCTGCAAATGCCTGGGTCATTCATCTTTGCTTTGCTCCAGGGTCTACACAGAGAGATAGAAAAACAACCAGGCTGCAGGCCTAGACGCATTCTACAGCTGTGCCCATTAACTCTCGGAGAGAATACAGACACGCCACCTAATGATAGCAATTTCCAGTCAATCTAGCAAAAGACATGACCTGTTCTGGGTTTCCTGGAGGTTATAAGAACATTGACTAATTTACTGAGCCACTATAATAAGATAACCAGATGGAGAAGTTAATGGGCTGAGACAACAACTGTTAAACATTATTTGCTAACATCAGTATAGCAAAACCAGAGAGTAGAGCGTATTATAGGCCAGTATGTACCTTTTAATTAAAATAATACTGTTTTCAGCATTATTTTAATATAGGAATTAGGCAGCATGGTTTCTGAATACCAGCCTTTGGTTTTTGAATGTGTGTGTTTTTCTTTTTTTTTCTTTTTTTTTTTTTTTTTTTTGCATCTTTTGGAATAACTGCTTTAGCAAAGTCAGACAACCTGAATATCACAGCATCTTGATCCAGGTGCTTGAAGAATCTATTTAATTTCTTGTTTGATGCTATCAAAATAACATTTAAAAGAAAAAATTAATATAGCAATATTAATTGCCTCGTGTGTGTGTGTGTGTGTGTGTGTGTGTGTGTGTGTGTGTGTGTCACCAGGCTGGAGTGCAGTGGTGTGATCTTGGCTCACTTCAACCTCTGCCTCCCAGGTTCAAACAATTCTCGTGCCTCAGCCTCCTGAGTAGCTGGGACTACAGGCGCGCGCCACCACACCCAGCTAATTTTTATATTTTTAGTACACACGGGGTTTCACTATGTTGGCCAGGATAGTCTCGATCTCTTGACCTCGTGATCCGCCCGCCTCAGCCTCCCAAAGTTCTGGGATTACAGGCATGAGCCACCACAACCGGGCCTGTAGAGTATTTTTTGTTAAGTCTTTACCTATGAACTTGTTTGGAAATTTTAATTTGAACAAATAAAACATGTTATCCCAATTTTCCATTTGCTGATTTATTCCATCCTGGATTATTTTTCCTCTATGTAATGCATTCACACTTATTTTTTATTCACTCAATCTCTGCTGTTACTTTCTCTAGCCCGGAATTATCCCTTTCTTTCTTCCTTGTTGCATCTTTCTCTTTTCTTAATTTTTCTTTGTCTTCTTAATTTATTACGCTGTCATTCTTATTTTAACATGTCTACATGTTTTGAGTCAGAGTGTTGATTTTTATTTTACTTGTCCGGTTGTGGGCTTTGAAAGGCATACACACAAGCACAAACACCTGCAAAATCAATTAAAATAAACAAACACAAACAATATTCTTTCCAATCCTCCCCCTTCCCAGAGGTGGATAGAAACTGGTAATTCAATGGCCACTGTGAATTAACTATAAATTTAGCCAGTGAAATAGTATTCTTAAGAATGAACTTATATTTGAAGGAAAGTGATTTTTGAGATTTATCACAAATTGACTATTTTTTTTGCGCATTCATTCAGTGTGGGAGATAATATTCCACTACAGGTAGTTTAAACAAAAAACTGTATCTACATCTTGTGTGTGATCTATGATGCCACTACATTCTAAGATTTCTAAAATAGTCACTTTCTAAGGTTCTGGACCCTGAAGCATTCAGTCTCCTTAAGAAAACTGTCATTTATTTACCAACTTCTAAGTCGCTTTGCAGTCACTGACTTGAAATCTTCATCTCCATTCTCAGTTCTGCTGGCCATTTGTTAACTTTCTGACTTTGAGAGATGGAGAGATGCTAATCCTCTCTACAACACAATTTTATCTGAAAATGCAGAAAGTAAGAGCCTTTGCCTCGCAGGCTTATTAAACACCTAAATGATTTTTTTTAAATTTGCATACTTTAGGACTCGTTTTTTGTGCTATGGGTTTTGACAAATAAGTGCACTTGTATGCAAGTGCAAGAGTTTCACAGGCCTAAAAAATTCCCTATTCTTCACCTATTTAACTATCTCGACCCTATCCACAAACCCCTGGCAACTATAAATCTTTATACTATCACCATGGTTTTGTGTTTTTTAGAATGTACACATTGTGTATGTACAAGTGTCATATCATACATTATCTCTTCATAATGTATTTTTTCACGAAGCGATATAAGTTTTAAGATTCATGTGTCTTTCATAGCTGCATCACTTATTTCTTTTCATCATTGAATAACGTTCCATTGCATGGATATATCCTGGTTTGTTTACTCATTCACCTGTTAAAGGCCATCTTAGTTGATTGGTGATAATGAAGTTGCTATAAACATTCACATACAGATTTTCATGAAGAGACACATTTTCAGATCAGTTGGTTGGTACTTAGGAGCACATTGGCTTGATTGTATGATAAGACTATATTTAGTTTTGTGAAAAACAGCCAAAAGGATTTCCAGAGAAGCTGTAGCCTTTTTCTTTCCCAGCAGCAATGAATGACAGTTCGTCTGTATCCTCATCAGCAATTAGAATGATAAGGTTTTCGGATTTTAATCATTCCAACCAGTGTGTAGTGGCATCTCATTGTTGTTTTAATTGCCAATTCCCTTATATATATGTATAAAAAAGCATATTTAATATGCCTAATATAATATTAAACATATCTTCATATTTTTATTTGCTGCCTATGTTCTTTAGTGGGGTGTCTGTGGAGATTTTCTCCCAATTTTTAGTTTGGTTGTTGGTTTTCTGATTTAACTTTTAAGGGCTCTTTTTAAAGTTTTTAAAGTTCTTTGGATATTATGAATATGAGTTATTTATCAGATAAATGTTTTGCAGCTATTTTCTACCAGTATGTGACTTCTCTTTTCACTCTCTTAGCAGTGTCTTTTGTAGAACAGACAATTTTAATGAAATCCAATCACCCATTTTTTTTTTGTGGATCACATTTGGTGTTTTGTTTAAAATTTAGAACCAAACCCAAGTTCATCTAGATTTTCTTCTATAATTTTTTCTAGAAATTTTACAGTTTTGCATGTGACATTTAGATCTATGTTCAACTTGGAGTTAATTTTTGTAAAATGTATCAGATCAGCTTCTAGGTTCTTTGTCTCTTTTTTTTTTTTTGCATATGGACATTGAATTTTTCCAGAATCTTTTGTTAAAAACAGTATTCTTTCTCTATTTTTTTTCTTTTTTGAAAATAGTTTGACTATATTTGCATGGGTCTATTTCTGAACTCTCTATTCTGTCCCATGATTCTAATCAATATGCACATTATTTTGCCAATATCACTCTGTACTAATTATTGTAGTTTTCTAGTAAGTCTTGAAATTGAGTAGTCTGGATATTCCAACTTTGTTCTTTTTCAGCATTTTGTTGGCTATTTAGGTTGTTTAACTTTCTATATATATATATATTCAAAAGATATACCATTTGTGTGTAAAAATGTAAATTGTATTGTTTTAAATTTCAAATTCCAATTGTTCGTTGCTGGTATAGAAGGAAGCAATTAATTTTGGTACATTAACCTTGTGTCTTGAAAGTTTGCTGTATTCACCTATTAGTTCTAGTAGTTTTTGTTGCTATTGATTTGATTCTTTGGGGTTCTCTTTATAGCAATCAAATGATCTGTGAATAAAGATGGTGATAATTCTTCCTTCCCTATCTGTATAATTTCTGTTTTGTTTTCTTGTCTTATTGTACTATTTAAGACTCCTGGAACACTGTTGAATAGGAGTGATGAGAAAGAATGTATTTGCTTTTTCCTTGATTCTAGTGGGTAACATTTTTTTACTAGCTGATGGAGAGTTATTCTTATATGCTAAACAAACACTAAAATTAGGTAAAAAACAAAAACCCAAACCTGTCATTTATAAGAGGTAAACTTAAAAATAAAACTTTAGAGATATTAAAATAAAAGAATGGCTTTTAAAGATCAGTATTAGGTCATTAAAGGAGGCCCTCACACTCTTCTAAACAGAAAGTGGCGCCATCTTGCAGAGACTAGCTGTTTCCTCTGCTGCCTCTCTGGGATCCTATGTTCACTCTGAAAACAGAAGAAATAATCCAACTATGCAATGATCAAAACCTGCCTTCAAGTTTCAAAAAACTATTTGCTTTCTGAGCTTTCATTGTGCCCTGCCCGATGAGAAAATTTTTTTAAATCTTAATGAGAATTTCTGTTGGAATAAGTGAGTCATAGTAAAGAAGTAGATATTATTAAAATATCCTACATTTAAAAAAGAAAAGCAAGCCAAGTACACTCATTTCGTAAGTAAATTTCCAGTAATTTTTTCCTGTCACCATTTATGAAATCATGATTTATTCATTAGAAAAGCCTTAAAAAGAGTCATTTATTATGTTTAGGCTAAAATGCTTACATTATAAAAACTTATTTCTCCTTTCTCAATTTTGCATTACTTGTTGAAGATAAGGAAGTACAATATTTAAAAGAAACATTATTAATTATCATTTGGTGTAAATGACTGTACTAAGCATTTTATTATTAACACTAAATATGGGACTGCTTTTCAACCAGTTTGTTTTGAAAGACTAATGTCCTAATGTTCCTTTGTATGGGTGAAACAGATATAATTTGTTTTCTTAATTTTAAGTTTCTGGTTGTACTGAAAAAACTCTGAATTATTTCCTGTTTTAAAGACTGTTTGAGAAAAGATTAGAATTTTGAAAAAGATTAAGTAAATCAAAAGTATTAATAAGAATAATTTATTTCTGTGTCTCTCAGTGCCTTATACATATGCATAAATTAATTGATTCATATGACTCTGATTAGCAACTTTTTATCCAGTTTTTGGTGGTTTCTAATATTTGTTTAGCAAGTTGGAATTAAATTGGCTTATATTATAAAAGAGCCAGACTTGGAATAAGCTTAAATGCTATCTCACAGCCCCCTTTCTAGCTTCTAATTAAGTTAGCCATAGATATGGGAGAAGGGGCTGCAACAACACTATGAAGTAAGAGCAGCAGGCATCCCAATTTCAACTTCCAAGAAGAAAGAAGTGGCAGTCAAGACAAAACTGATAAATTTGTATCAGGGTGGTAATAACCAGAAAGACATGTTCTGAATCTTTTCATGAAACAAGGTAGGGGGCATCATTTGTTACTCTCCTGACCATCTTCCCTCAGTCTAACAAATACAGGGTTTGTGTCATCTCAAAAAATAGGCAGCTGCCTTTCTGTTTCGTTTTTAAATTATTTTTCATTTTCTTTTTTTCTTTTTTTTTTTTTTTTTGTAAGACAGGCTCTCACTCTGTTGCCCAGACTGGATGCGGTGGCATAATCACTGCTCACTGCAGAGTCAACCTCCTGGGCTCAAGTGATCTTCTCACTTCAGCCTCCCAAGTAGCTGGGACCACAAACACGTCACCACACCTAGCTAATTTATTATTATTGGTAGTGACAGGATCTATGTTGCCCAGGCTGGTCTCAAACTCCTGGGCCCAATAAATCCTCTAAACCTTGGCCTCCCAAAGTGCTGGCATTATAAATGTGAACCACTGTGCCCAGCCTGTTTTGTTTTGTTTTTATTCTTTTGCCCAGCTATTTTGTAATGAATAGATCAGAGTATTAGTCCTATGTGTCTAGGACCTTAATCTTGCTTTCCCTCAACTACCCACAAACCAGGAGGAATATTAAAGAGAAAACACTGGGTTGGACATGACCAGGGTTGAGTATGTATATATATATATATATTTCATATATATGAAAAAGGATATATATATATAGATATATATATATAAAATAAAACCAATGTTTGGTCTACAAGATAACAGTACAGTAGACTGGATAGAAATAAAAATATCTCCTTTAGCTATGCATCATAGTACTATGATTGTTAATAAACTAAATTTGTTTAGGATATAAGAAAATTAGGTAGCAGGTAGAAAAAATATTTGATCTGTTTTCAGTGAGTACATATAATGAGCTATAAATGTGTTTGAAGTCAGTATTTGAATATTTAGTTGTGCATGTCAACTGAGATTTCCTATAATAAATCCAGTCGGTGAGACAAATAACAAAACACTGATCTTGTCTGTAGGATAAAATCATGAGAGAAGCTCATGAGGGCAATGTCTTCAAAATAATTTAAGAATTAGTGTGGTTCAGATAAAAAATATGACTAGCTTTTCTTGCAACATGGCAAAGATGATTACAAAGTTTATTCTGAAAAATAAGTGTCATAGTCTTGTGGTTCTCAAAGGGTGATTCCCCAAAACAGCAATATCAGCATCACTTGGAACTTGTTAGAAATATAAGTTCTCAGTGCTTACACCAGACTTTCTGAATCAGAAATTATGTCGTT
This sequence comes from Hylobates moloch, assembly GCF_009828535.3. Classification (NCBI taxonomy): domain Eukaryota; kingdom Metazoa; phylum Chordata; class Mammalia; order Primates; family Hylobatidae; genus Hylobates; species Hylobates moloch. Next base: position 19,660,285 of record NW_026652290.1, read on the forward strand.
GAAGCCTCATATTCACAGGATTAATAAGCCCTTCAGGGGATTCTGGTATATATTCAATTTGTTCCAATACATATTCAGTATGATTTAGATTATCTAATATATTAAGAGTAAAGAAGTATATCAGAGGCGTTATACTTCCGTATATAGAAACAGATGTGTCTGTATATGTGTGTGGTCAGCCACTCTAACGAAGACAACATGGAAATGGTACTGGAATAGAAAGACAGTCATAGAAAGGGTGAGAAAGTCCGGGAAAAGACTCAAGAACATAGACAAAAGGAAGTTGAACTCTCACATAACACCATATACAAAAACCAACTCAAAATGGACCAAAGTCTAAACTTAAGTCCTAAAACTATAAAACTCTTAGGCAGAAATATAAGGGGAAGTTTTATGACATTGGATTTGGCAATGATTTTGTGTATGACAACAAAAGCACAGATAACAATTATAATAAAAAATAGATAAACTAGACTACATCTAAATTAAAAACTTTGCCAATTTTGAATACTTAAAAAATATGTAAAAGGCACTTCATAATTTTATATTATAAATCAAATGAAAAAGACTATGTACATTAAATCTCAAAACTGTATAAGGGGAAGAGATAAAGGTTTGTTAAGCAAGAAAAGTCCTTCTGTAGTTGCCATCTCATGTGCATCAGGGCTTAGAACGTGTTCTGCAAGATCATATTACTTGGATTAATAAGCGTGCATTGTTCAGAAATCTTATAAACCTGGGATCAACAAAAAGACAAGAAAGCAAGAGTTTCACAAACCAAGCATTTTCTCCAGAGAGAAGCATGATTAAGGCCTGGACATTCTGTGAGATATGCATTACGAGCTTGCAATCCAGGGCAGATCTCCACATCAATGTTTCTCTTTCTTTTTAAGGACCATCATGAAAACACCTGAGTCAATGGGGGCAACACAAATTACTGGAATGTCAGGCAGACATGCCTAGAAACTGTTCTATAAAGATTGTCTGAGAAAGCCAGCTTTGCAGCACCTTGAGACTCTGGAACTCTTGGGAATTTGTCCACCCTCCTACTGTTTCTGGAATTGGTGGGTTCTTGGTCTCACTTCAAGAATGAAGCCGCGGAGCCTCGCAGTGAGTGTTACAGTTCTTAAAGGCGGCGTGTCCCGAGTTTGTTCCTTCTGATGTCCGGATGTGTTCGGAGTTTCTTCCTTCTGGGGGGTTCGTGGTCTCACTGGCTCAGGAGTGAAGCTGCAGACTTTCGCGGTGAGTGTTACAGCTCTTAAGGCAGCGCGTCTGGAGTTGTTCGTTCCTCCCGGTGGGTTCATGGGTTCGTGGTCTCGCAGGCTTCAAGAGTGAAGCTGTAGACCTTCGTGGTGAGCGTTACAGCTCATAAAGACAGTGTGGACCCAAACGGTGAGCAGCCTCAAGATCTATTGCAAAGAGGAAAAGAACAAACCTTCCACACTCTGCAAGGGGACCCCACCAGGTTGCCACTGCTGGCTGTGGCAGCCTGCTTTTATGCCCTTATCTGGCCCCACCCACATCCTGCTGATTGGTCCATTTTACAGAGAGCCGACTGGTCTATTTTATAGACAGGTGATTAGTCCGTTTTGACAGGGTGCTGATTGGTGCGTTTACAATCCCTGAGCTAGACATAAAGGTTCTCCAAGTCCCCACTAGACTCAGAAGCCCAGCTGGCTTCACCCAGTGCATTTTGCAGGGGGGCCGCAGGTGCAGCTGCGTGCGAGTCCTGCCTGCGAGTCCTGCGCCGTGCGCCAGTACTCCTCAGCCCTCGGGCGGTGGACGGGACTGGGCTCATCGGGGAGGCTTCGGGCGCACAGGAACCCACGGGTGGGGAACGGGGGTTGGGGGGAGGCTCAGGCATGGCGGGCTGCCAGTCTGGAGCCCTGCCCCGCGGGGAAGCAGCTAAGGCCTGGCGAGAAATCGAGCACAGCAGCTGCCGGCCCAGGTGCTAAGCCCCTCACCGCCCGGGGCCGGCTCGGCCGGCTGCTCGGAGGGCGGGGCCCGCCGAGCCCACACCCACCTGGAACTCGCGCTGGCCCACAAGCCGCACGCGCAGCCCTGGTTTCCGCCCGCGCTTCTTCCTCCACACCTCCCTGCAAGCTGAGGGAGTCGGCTCCGGCCTTGGCCAGCCCAGAAAGGGGTTCTTGCAGCGCAGCGGAGGGCTGAAGGGCTCCTCAAGCGTGGCCAGAGTGGGCGCCAAGGCCCAGGAGCTGCCAGCATGCTGTCACCTCTCACTACCAGGGAAAGAACACCATTGAGGAGCTGGATTCAGGTACAGTGCCCAAACTGCCCTTTTGCCCAGGCAACCCAGATGAATTTATCTGTTGCTCCATAGCCTTTTACTCTGCTCTACATTTGTTTTCTTCTTTTTTTTTTTTTAAAAAAAAAAAACAGATTTAACCTTTTAACACACTGTATAATTTGCATGCTTATTATGTCTACTGTTTTCTGACTGTCTGCACCAGAATGTGAAGTACATGAGGGCAGAGCTTTTGGTTGGTCCACTGTTAATATCCAAGTGTCTAGATTTTGTCTGCATCCTAGTAGATATTTGATAAATACTTAATGAACAAATGAAGGCTGAAGTTACTTTCTTCCAAGTCTGTCTGTTTTTCCTTTTTGACTCACTCTCTTGGAATCTCATCCATTCACCTCAGCTCTGCTAAGTATTTTCAAGCTCTTCTCTCTAAATCTGGGTACCACTTTTTATATCAAGCACCGTCGTCTTTTCTACACTCGTGCACATTTTTTCCCTCTTCACTAGTTTCTCTCACAAGAATGTATTTTAGGAAGGAAAGTGAGTCAATTTTAAAAACCATGTTGACAAGTATTAGTATGAAGACATGGGAAAAATTGAGTGTGTAATTAGAGTGATCCAAGTTTCTAAAAACCTTAAGATCAAAGAAAAAGAAAAAACAAAAAAGTTTTCTTTGTAAGTCTCAAAGCACAGGACTAATGGGAGTGAGGGAGATACAGTAAGATGGGGATGAGTATTCAGAATTATATGTTAAAATAGAAGATTTTAGAAACGCAGAGAAAAGTGTAAGATGACAAAAAATGACAGGTGTGGGTGTTACAGGGAGGACAGTATAAAGTTTTCTGAGAGAAGGGTCAAAAATCTGTGATTCCAGTATGTTGGATGGGTCAAAATAGGTAGGCTTAAGTAACAGATATAATCTTAAAGGTGATTGCCCATGTAAAATTTTGTAACAGCCCCCAGAATAATAACTGAATGGTATCAAAAAATAGGAAGTTAGTTTTCTTTTTTTGTCTATTGCTCTCTTTCTCCCCCCTTCCTTCCTTTTTCCTCTCTCTCTGTCTTTCAATGAAATATTATAAAACAATTACAGAGAAGCTTCAGAGGGAACCAGAAGTGTTTTCACCTTTCTCATGTCACTGAGATAGAGAGTAAAAGAAGTTTTAGCTGGAAAAGTTGGTGAGACCACACCAACCCAGTTCTGTCCGTAGAGACTTCAAAAAAATCTGAGATGAAGGAAATACTCACACAGCTACTTCTCATGGCTAAGAATGTATTATCTGCCACGGATAGATGTTTTCCCCTGCCCAGAATTTTGATTAATGCCCTTTGAATACAGTGACCATGTTGATTTACAGATATTTCATTTGTGTAATGAGAAACACATTTTCATATTAAAGGAGATAATACCTACAAACATATCAGCAGGTTGCTCAATCTTAGGATGCCTTTGGCAATTTAGGCAAAATTTGAAGTTGAATTTCACCTGCTTTCCATTTTGATTTTCTTATCACTGAATCTTGGTACGCTTGTTTTCAACATTAAAAATCAGCAAACTTGGCTGGGTGCAGTGGCTCACACCTGTGATCCCAGCATTTTTGGGAGGGTGAGGCAGGTGGATCACCTGAGGTCAGGAGTTTGAGACCAGCCCGGCCAACATGGTGAAACCCCACCTCTACTAAAAATACAAAAGTTAGCTGGGTGTGGTGGTGGATGTCTGTAATCCTAGCTACTCGGGAGGCTGAGGCAGGCATATCACTTGAACACAGGAGGCGGAGGTTGCAGTGAGCCGAGATTCACACCACTGTACTCCATCCTGGGCAACAGAGTGAGACCCTGTTTCAAAAAAAAAAAAAAAAAAAAAAATCAGCAAACTTCACTTATGCATTACAAAAGAAAGTAAACTAATTTCATTATTTGACTTAGTTCATCATCATACTTGTATTTTATATGCAATTTATTAAAATAGTTTTTACATTTGTCTTTTCTATTATTTGGCCATAATATCTGAACTTAGGAAATGTCAAGGTTAAGTCCCTCACCTAGATATAGAAATAGAATGACAAAGTATGACAGCAGGAATTGTGTATGATATGCCCTTCTACTCAATCATGTGGAGCATGTCACCTCTTGTCCAACTTATCATGAGAGCCATTGAATGTATTTGACAGGACATATATTTGGCTGCTGGAATGATGGACATATCCGAATGTGTAGACCTGGCTTGATGGCAGAAGATTATGAATGTGTAGCATCGAGGGCAGGTTCCCAGCAGTGAAAACAAAATTTCTACCTGACGTTGCACCAAAGTTCTGGGATATTTGCCCTATTGTGATGGCTGACAGTTTGCATGTGTTTCAACTCTGGCAATCAGTCAATCTGCTCTTGATGGGTAATTGCCATCAGGAACCTAATTTTTCCACCTCAATTGTCACACATGTCTCTAATATTCTTATTCACTGTTAACTAGATTGACGATGTTGTTTTAGACAAGAATAGGAAAAGAAAAGGTGTGGGCTTTCTTCCTGAAGACACCATAGTCTGGCTAAATTATACAAGTACAAAGCCAACAAATCTTAAAATAACTGATAATGTCCAATGTCATATTCATGCATTAGTATAAAATTGCTAATAACATTTTATGTTGCCGTACATGAAGTAAGTCATTTTAGCTTGTGAAACACAGAGCCATGAATACATTTTCAAAATAGAATTTTATAACCACTTGATGTGGATAGGATAGGCTCTTTCTTTAAATACATTTTAAACTAAAATAAATAACATTTTTCTAATTAAGAAAATACACGTCATTTAAGAAAGTAGAACAAAGATGAGAATTGATATAATACAAAATACATATTACTGATAATTCCATCGCAAAATTATTTTAGATATATGTGTTTTCAACACACACATATGCACAGAAGTATTTCTTTTTTCTACATCTCTGGCAATTACTTGATAACAAAATATATGGATCATTGACCTTTGCAAATTACTCTAATAAATTTTTGATAATCACTTCACCAGGTTTCATTTGTTCCATATTTGGGCTTTTGAAATTTTTAGCTTTTATAAATTACACTTTAATATATAACCTTAAGATTACATGTATAAAGACTTCCTTTATCATTTTCTTATGATAAACAACACAAAAGAATTGCTGGGATTAAGAATGTGCAATTTTAGTCTTTTTATATCTGATACATAGTTTCTCAGAGCTTAAACTGGCAGTAGAGTGTAAGAATTTCCACTTTCTCACACCCAAGAATTTTTTTTGCCAATTTAATAAATTAAGAAAGAACAAGATTATCTTTACCGTTTTCATTAGAATGATTTGATTACTGAGGAATAAAACATGATTATTGGGTATTTTTATTTATTTTGTATTTGTGTGTAAATGTGTATATACAATTTTTGTTTATAAAACCTTGACCACTTTTCTCATGATTTTCTATGTTATTTACTTTTTAAACTTTTTATTTTGAGAAAACTATAGATTCCTGGAACATTGCAGAAACAGGTCAAAGTTCCCATATAACCTTCATCTAGTTTTCCACAATATTTATATCTTACCTAAATATGAAACAATATCAAAATTAGGCAGTTGGTATAGTGTGTGTATAGTTCCACATCATTTTTATTATTTATTTATTTATTTTATTTTATTTTTATTTATTTATTTATTTATGTATTTATTTATTTTTTTTTTTTGAGATGGAGTCTTGCTCTGTCACCCAGGCTGGAGTGCAGTGGCGCGATCTCTGCTCACTGCAAGCTCCGCCTCACGGGTTCACACCATTCTCCTGCCTCAGCCTCTCCGTGTAGCTGGGACTACACGCGCCCGCCACCACGCCTGGCTAATTTTTTGTATTTTTAGTAGAGACAGGGTTTCACCTTGTTGGCCAGGATGGTCTCGATCTCCTGACCTCATGATCCACCCGCCTCAGCCTCCCAAAGTACTGGGATTACAAGCGTGAGCCACCATGCCCAGCCTGTTCATTTTTATTATTTTTTATAACCACAGTATATTCAGGATACAGAACTGAAATTTCATTTGTGGTAACCCTTTATAGTCACAGCCACCCTTCTCTCCTCACCATACCTAACCACTAGACAACATTTATCTCTTCTCCATCTGTTTAATTTTGCCATTTCAATAATGTTACATAAATGGACTCACCAATTTATCTTTTTAGAAGTCTTCATATATGAGATATATTACACCTTTGGAATTGTTTATGTTGCAATTGTTTTAACTTTTAAGTTCAGGAGTACATGTGCAGGTTTGTTATATAGATAAACTTGTATCATTGGGGTTTGCTGTACTGATTATTTCCCCACCCAGGTATTAAGCCCAGTACTCATTAGATATCTTTCCTGATCCTCTCCTACCTCCCATCCTCCACCCTCTGATAGGCCCCAGTGTGTGCTGTTCCTCTCTATGTGCCTATGTGTTCTCATCATTTTGCTCCCACTTATAAGTGAGAACGTACTGTATTTGGTTTTCAGTTCTTGTGCTAGCTTGCTAAAAATAATGGCCTCCAGCTCCATCCATGGCCCTGCAAAGGACATGATGTCATTCTTTTTTATGGCTGCACAGCATTCCATGATATATATGTGCCATGATCTCAGCTCACTGCAACCTCCACCTCCTGGGTTCAAGCTATTCTCCTGCCTCAGCCTCTCAAGTAGCTGGGATTACAGGTGCCCGCCACCAAGCCCAGCTAATTTTTTGTATTTTTAGTAGAGACAGGGTTTCACTATGTTGGCCAGGTCTCAAACTCCTGACGTCAGGTGATTCACCCACCTCGGGCTCCTGAAGTGCTGGGATCACAGACATGAGCCACTGCACCCAGGCATCACATTTTGTTTATCCAGTGTACCACTGGTGGGCATTTAGGTTAATTCCATGTCTTTGCTATTGTGAATAGTGCTTCAATGAACATACACATGCATGTATCTTTGTAATATAATGATTTATATTGCTTTGGGTATACACCCAGTAATGGGATTGCTGGGTAGAATGGTAGTTGTGTTTTTAGCTCTTTCAGAAATTGCCACAGATTTTTCAACAATGGTTGAACTAATTTACATTCCCTCTAATAGTGTATAATTATTCCTTGTTCTCTGAAACCACCTGAGCATCTTTTTTTTTTTTTTTGACTTATTAATAGTAGCCATTCTGACTGCTGTGAGATGATATTTCATGGTGGTTTTGATTTGCATTTCTCTAATGAGCAGTGATATTGAAAGTTTTTTCGTATGTGCTTGTTGGTCTCATGTATGTCTTCTTTAGAGAAGTGTCTGTTCATGTCCTTTGTCCACTTTTTAAGAGGGTTGTTTGTTTTTTTCTTGTATTAAGTTCCTTATAGATGCTATGTATTAGTCCATTTTCATGCTGCTGATAAAAACATACCCAAGACGGGAATTTACAAAAGAAAGAGGTTTAATCAACTTATAGTTCCACGTGGCTGGGGAGGCCTCACAATCATGGAGGAAGGTGAAAGGCACATCTCACATGGTAGCAGAAATGAGAATAGAGCCTGCACAGGGAAACTTCCCGTTCCCATAACCATCATATCTCGTGAGACTTACTACTCACTACTACGAGAACAGCATGGGAAAGACCTGCCCCCATGATTCAATTACCTCCTACTGGGCTCCTCCCGTAACATGTGGGAATTAAAGATGAGATTTGGATGGGGACACAGCCAAACCATAGCATGCTGGATATTAGAATTCTGTCAGATGCAAAGCTTGCAAAAATTTTCTCCCGTTCTGTTGGTTGTCTGTTTGGTGACAGTTTCTTCTGCTGTGTGGAAACTTTTTAGTTTAATTAGATCCCATTTGTCAATTTTTGTTTTGATTGCAATTGCTTTTAGCATCTTTGTCACGAAATCTTTACCTAATTTTATGTCCAGAATAGTATTTGGGATTTACTTTAATTTATCCTGAGTTTTTTGTATATAGCATAAAGAAGGGGTCTGATTTCAACCTTTTGCATATGGCTAGCCAGTTACCCCAGCACCATTTATTAAATAGGGAGGCCTTTTCAAACCATTGCTTGTTTTTGTCAGCTTTGTCAAAGATCATATAGTTGTAGGTTTGTGGCCTTATTTCTGGACTCTCTATTCTGTTCCATTGATCTATGTGCCTGTTTTCTTACCAGTACCATGCCATTTTGGTTATTGTAGTCCTGTAGTCTAGTTTTAAGTTGGGTAGTTTGATGCCTTCAGCTTTGGTCTTTTTGTTGGAAAATATTTTGAAAGACCAGTTGACTTTTAATTTTGAGATAATTCTTTTATAGAAGTTTATTTTTAATTTTTTTATTTTTATTTTTTTTATTATACTTTAGGGTTTTAGGGTACATGTGCACAATGTGCAGGTTTGTTACATATGTATCCATGTGCCATGTTGATTTCCTGCACCCATTAACTCGTCATTTAGCATTAGGTGTATCTCCTAATGCTGTCCCTCCCCCCACCCCACAACAGTCCCCGGAGTGTGATGTTCCCCTTCCTGTGTCCATGAGTTCTCATTGTTCAATTCCCACCTATGAGTGAGAACATGTGGTGTTTGGTTTTTTGTCCTTGCGATAGTTTACTGAGAATGATGGTTTCCAGTTTCATTCATGTCCCTACAAAGGACATGAACTCATCATTTTTTATGGCTGCATAGTATTGCATGGTGTATATATGCCACATTTTCTTAATCCAGTCTATCGTTGTTGGACATTTGGGTTGATTCCAACTCTTTGCTATTGTGAATAGTGCCGCAATAAACATACGTGTGCATGTGTCTTTATAGCAGCATGATTTATAGTCCTTTGGGTATATACCCAGTAATGGGATGGCTGGGTCAAATGGTATTTCTAGTTCGAGATCCCTGAGGAATCGCCACACTGACTTCCACAATGGTTGAACTAGTTTACAGTCCCACCAACAGTGTAAAAGTGTTCCTATTTCTCCACATCCTCTCCAGCACCTGTTGTTTCCTGATTTTTTAATGATGGCCATTCTAACTGGTGTGAGATGGTATCTCACTGTGGTTTTGATTTGCATTTCTCTGATGGCCAGTGATGATGAGCATTTCTTCATGTGTTTTTTGGCTGCATAACTGTCTTCTTTTGAGAAGTGTCTGTTCATGTCCTCTGCCCACTTTTTGATGGGGTTGTTTGTTTTTTTCTTGTAAATTTGTTTGAGTTCATTGTAGATTCTGGATATTAGCCCTTTGTCAGATGAGTAGGTTGCAAAAATTTTCTCCCATTCTGTAGGTTGCCTGTTCACTCTGATGATAGTTTCTTTTGCTGTGCAGAAACTCTTTAGTTTAATGAGATCCCATTTGTCGATTTTGGCTTTTGTTGCCATTGCTTTTGGTGTTTTAGACATGAAGTCCTTGCCCACGCCAATGTCCTGAATGGTATTGCCTAGGTTTTCTTGTAGGATTTTAATGGTTTTAGGTCTAACATATAAGTCTTTAATCCATCTTGAATTAATTTTTGTATAAGGTGTAAGGAAGGGATCCAGTTGCAGCTTTCTACATATGGCTAGCCAGTTTTCCCAGCACCATTTATTAAATAGGGAATCCTTTCCCCATTTCTTGTTTTTGTCAGGTTTGTCAAAGATCAGATAGTTGTAGCTATGCGGCATCATTTCTGAGGGCTCTGTTCTGTTCCATTGATCTATGTCTCTGTTGTGGTACCAGTACCATGCTGTTTTGGTTACTGTAGCCTTGTAGTATAGTTTAAAGTCAGGTAGCATGATGCCTCCAGCTTTGTTCTTTTGGCTTAGGATTGACTTGGCGATGCGGGCTCTTTTTTGGTTCCATATGAACTTTAAAGTAGTTTTTTTCCAATTCTGTGAAGAAAGTCATTGGTAGCTTGATGGGGATGGCATTGAATCTATAAATGACCTTGGGCAGTATGGCCATTTTCACGATATTGATTCTTCCAACCCATGAGCATGGAATGTTCTTCCATTTGTTTGTATCCTCTTTCATTTCATTGAGCAGTGGTTTGTAGTTCTCCTTGAAGAGGTCCTTCACATCCCTTGTAAGTTGGATTCCTAGGTATTTTATTCTCTTTGAAGCAATTGTGAGTGGGAGTTCACTCATGATTTGGCTCTCTGTTTGTCTGTTATTGGTGTACAAGAATGCTTGTGATTTTTGTACATTAATTTTGTATCCTGAGACTTTGCTGAAGTTGCTAATCAGCTTAAGGAGATTTTGGGCTGAGACAATGGGGTTTTCTAGATATACAATCATGTCATCTGCAAACAGGGACAATTTGACTTCCTCTTTTCCTAATTGAATACCCTTTATTTCCTTCTCCTGCCTGATTGCTCTGGCCAGAACATCCAGCACTATGTTGAATAGGAGCGGTGAGAGAGGGCATCCCTGTCTTGTGCCAGTTTTCAGAGGGAATGCTTCCAGTTTTTGCCCATTCAGTATGATATTGGCTGTGGGTTTGTCATAGATAGCTCTTATTATTTTGAGATATGTCCCATCAATACCTAATTTATTGAGAGTTTTTAGCATGAAGGGTTGTTGAATTTTGTCAAAGGCCTTTTCTGCATCTATTGAGATAATCATGTGGTTTTTGTGTTTGGTTCTGTTTATATGCTGGATTACATTTATTGATTTGCGTATGTTGAACCAGCCTTGCATCCCAGGGATGAAGCCCACTTGATCATGGTGGATAAGCTTTTTGATGTGCTGCTGTATTCGGTTTGCCAGTATTTTATTGAGGATTTTTGCATCAATGGTTCATCAAGGATATTGGTCTGAAATTCTCTTTTTTGGTTGTGTCTCTGCCAGGCTTTGGTATCAGGATGATGCTGGCCTCATAAAATGTGTTAGGGAGGATTCCCTCTTTTTCTATTTATTGGAATAGTTTCAGAAGGTATGGTACCAGCTCCTCCTTATAGCTCTGATAGAATTCGGCTGTGAATCCATCAGGTCCTGGACTCTTTTTGGTTGGTAAGCTATTGATTATTGCCACAATTTCAGAGCCTGTTATTGGTCTATTCAGAGATTCAACTTCTTCCTGGTTTAGTCTTGGGAGGGTGTATTTGTCAAGGAATTTATCCATTTCTTCTAGATTTTCTAGTTTATTTGCATAGAGCTGTTTATAGTATTCTCTGATGGTAGATTGTATTTCTGTGGGATCAGTGGTGATATCCCCTTTATCATTTTTTATTGCATCTATTTGATTTTTCTCTTTTCTTCTTTATTAGTCTTGCTAGCTGTCTATCAATTTTGTTGATTTTTCAAAAAACCAGCTCCTGGATTCATTAATTTTTTGAAGGGTTTTTTGTGTCTCCATTTCCTTCAGTTCTGCTCTGATTTTAGTTATTTCTTGCCTTCTGCTAGCTTTTGAATGTGTTTGCTCTTGCTTTTCTAGTTCTTTTAATTGTGATGTTAGGGTGTCAATTTTGGATCTTTCCTGCTTTCTCTTGTGGGCATTTAGTGCTATAAATTTCCCTCTACACACTGCTTTGAATGTGTCCCAGAGATGCTGGTATGTTGTGTCTTTGTTCTCGTCGGTTTCAAAGAACATCTTTATTTCTGCCTTCATTTCGTTATGTACCCAGTAGTCATTGAGGAGCAGGTTGTTCAGTTTCCATGTAGTTGAGCAGTTTTGAGTGAGTTTGTTAATCCTGAGCTCTAGTTTGATTGCACTGTGGTCTGAGAGACAGTTTGTTTTAATTTCTGTTCTTTTACATTTGCTGAGGAGAGCTTTACTTCCAACTATGTGGTCAATTTTGGAATAGGTGTGGTGTGGTGCTGAAAAGAATGTATATTCTGTTGATTTGGGGTGGAGAGTTCTGTAGATGTCTATTAGGTCCGCTTGGTGCAGAGCTGAGTTCAATTCCTGGGTATCCTTGTTAATTTTCTGTCTCGTTGATCTGTCTAATGTTGACAGTGGGGTGTTAAAATCTCCCATTATTATTGTGTGGGAGTCTAAGTCTCTTTGTAGGTCACTCAGGACTCGCTTTATGAATCCGGGTGCTCCTGTGTTGGGTGCATATATATTTGGGATAGTTAGCTCTTCTTGTTGAATTGATCCCTTCACCATTAGGTAATGGCCTTCTTTGTCTCTTTTGATCTTTGTTGGTTTAAAGTCTATTTTATCAGAGACTAGGATTGCAACCCCTGCCTCTTTTTGTTTTCCATTTGCTTGGTAGATCTTCCTCCATCCCTTTATTTTGAGTCTATGTGTGTCTCTGCACGTGAGATGGGTTTCCTGAATACAGCACACTGATGGGTCTTGACTCCTTATCTAATTTGCTAGTCTGTGTCTTTTAATTGGAGCATTTAGTCCATTGACATTTAAAGTTAATATTGTTATGTGTTAATTTGATCCTGTCATTATGATGTTAGCTGGTTATTTTGCTCGTTAGTTAATGCAGTTTCTTTCTAGCCTCGATGGTCTTTACAATTTGGCATGCTTTTGCAGTGGCTGATACTCATTATTCCTTTCCATGTTTAGTGCTTCCTTCAGGAGCTCTTTTAGGGCCGGTCTGCTGGTGACAAAATCTCTCAGCATTTGCTTGTCTGTAAAGTATTTTATTTCTCCTTCACTTATGAAGCTTAGTTTGGCTGGATATGAAATTCTGGGTTGAAAATTCTTTTCTTTTAGAATGTTGAATATTGGCCCCCACTCTCTTCTGGCTTGTAGAGTTTCTGCCAAGAGATCAGCTGTTAGTCTGATGGGCTTCACTTTGTGGGTAACCCGACCTTTCTCTCTGGCTGCCCTTAACATTTTTTCCTTCATTTCAACTTTGGTGAATCTGACAATTATGTGTCTTGGAGTTGCTCTTCTCAAGGAGTATCTTTGTGGCGTTCTCTGTATTTCCTGAATCTGAATGTTGGCCTGCCTTGCTAGTTTGGGGAAGTTATCCTGGGTAATACCTTGCAGAGTGTTTTCCAACTTGGTTCCATTCTCCCTGTCACTTTCAGGTACATCAATCACACGTAGATTTGGTCTTTTCACGTAGTCCCATATTTCTTGGAGGCTTTGTTCGTTTCTTTTTATTCTTTTTTCTCTAAACTTCCCTTCTCGCTTCATTTCATTCATTTCATCTTCCATCACTGATACCCTTTCTTCCAGTTGATCGCATCGGCTACTGAGGCTTCTGCAGTCTTCACGTAGTTCTTGAAACTTGGCTTTCAGCTCCATCAGCTCCTTTAAGCACTTCTCTGCATTGGTTATTTTAGTTAAACATTCATCTAATTTTTTTTCAAAGTTTTTAACTTCTTTGCCATTGGTTCGAATTTCCTCCTGTAGCTCAGAGTAGTTTGATCGTCTGAAGCCTTCTTCTCTCAACTCGTCAAAGTCATTCTCTGTCCAGCTTTGTTCCGTTGCTGGTGAGGAACTGCGTTCCTTTGGAGGAGGAGAGGCGCTCTGCTTTATAGAGTTTCCAGTTTTTCTGCTCTGTTTTCTCCCCATCTTTGTAGTTTTTTCTACTTTTGGTCTTTGATGATGGTGATGTACAGATGGGTTTTTGGTGTGGGTGTCCTTTCTGTTTGTTAGTTTTCCTTCTAACAGACAGGACCCTCAGCTGCAGGTCTGTTGGAGTTTACTAGAAGTCCACTCCAGAACCTGTTTGGCTGGGTGTCAGCAGCGGTGGCTGCAGAAAAGCAGATTTTCGTGAACTGCAAATTCAGCTGTCTGATAGTTCCTCTGGAAGTTTTGTCTCAGAGGAGTACCCGGCCGAGTGAGGTGTCAGTCTGTCCCTACTGTGGGGTGCCTCCCAGTTAGGCTGCTCGGGGGTCTGCGTCCCACTTTAGGAGGCAGTCTGCCCGTTCTCAGATCTCCAGCTGCGTGCTGGTAGAACCACTACTCTCTTCAAAGCTCAGATGGAAATGTAGAAAACACCCGTCTTCTGTGTCGCTCACGCTGGGAGCTGTAGACCGGAGCTGTTCCTATTCGACCATCTTGGCTCCACCTCCTTCTTTTTCAATTTCTTATTCCTAATCTTACACATGTTTGATTCCTCATCTGGTTTTCAAAAACATAAAACTATCATTGAGATTATAAATATAACAATATTAAATTCATAACATTTCAGAGAAAATCAGCATCAGTACAGTATTATTTCTCACTTGGTAACTTTCAATGCTTCTGCTTTTATTCAAGTTTCTTGTCTTGGAAGATATGTGTGGACTAGTTTTCATACAAGGTTTGCGCATCTATTGTCAGGTAAATTCCTAGGTATTTTATAAGTTACATGCCTTCACTTCACCCTAATAGTCTCCTGCCAAGTAATGCCATTCTAAAGGCCCCTAGTCAGTTGCACCAAATCAAATCTGACTGGGAATGTGTTCCAGTCAGGCTGGGTGGGGATTAGACAGAATTCTCCACACAGCAGGCATTGGAGAAACTCAGCAAGTCTGACTTGCTCTCTGCCTTTGCAGAACTTCTGGTCCTCAGGGAAGCCTAACCAGTGGCAACCTGGCAAAGGCAGTGGCTCAATGGGGAGTCTGGCTCCAGCACACGGGGATGCTGTCTCCTGCTTCTCTTGTTACTACTCAGCAATTAGATGCTGTTTCCCTAGAGAGCTCTCCATCTATACTCTTTACAATGGCTATTTATAACGTCCATCTCTATTTTCAAAACTCAGATTTCTCCTCTTACTATAGCAGCTGCCCTGTAGCCTACTTCAAAAGACAAGAGCAGCTCTATTATACTCTGAACTCCCTGAACTTTCCACCACATCCCCTACCAGTTTACCTGAGTCTGCACCCACCCACTTGTTTTCTCCTTGTAATAATAGAAAAGCTA
The DNA here is from genome assembly GCF_009828535.3 of Hylobates moloch. Lineage (NCBI taxonomy): Eukaryota > Metazoa > Chordata > Mammalia > Primates > Hylobatidae > Hylobates > Hylobates moloch. The sequence goes on from NW_026652290.1 coordinate 19,675,332, forward strand.
TTGCTCCTTTCATAGCGTGTTTCTCAATCTGCGCTCTTGTGCTCTTGGAGACCTTGCCCTATTGATTTCCCTCTTGTCTTTCTTCAACACGTTTCTATCAACTCGCCTCTTACCCTCAAGTTTAGAAACACTCAAGCTTTTCCCATCTTAAAAAAAATCCAATTTTCACCTGTCATCTCAAGTTGCAATTCTCTGTGGTTATATAACATTTCTAATTATTCATCCTTTGAATCAGTAATTTCTGAATAGCCTACTGAGAAGGCTATTTATTATACTAATCTTTTTAAATAACTGGTGCCAGAATTTCCTCATCAAATCTTAAATTATTATAGTTCCCAATTCACTGATTTATTTATATTATTCCTTTTATTTTAAATCTTTTTTCCCCATATTTTTAGTTATAGTCTTTAGAAATACAGATCATATTGTCCTTTCTTCTTACTTACTTAATTGAATGCTGACTTCATTTGTTATTATTCTTTCTTGTTTCATAATGAAAGTATTTGTTGCTACTATTTTTCATCTCATTTTACCTTTAGTTGCATCCCGAATGCTCTGATACATACTTTTGTCATTTTCATTTTTTCTATAAAGCCTATAATTGCAGTTTTGATTTCTCTTTGACCCAAAGTTATTAAGGATAGTGCTTTTGGTTTCCAACTAGCTTGATTATTTTAGTGTTTTTTTAATTAATTTTTGGAATCATCTAGTGGAAGGTTGATAATATGATCTCCACAAGGTATTTTTATTAACCTCACTGTTTAAAAACATTCTCAGACATTTAAAAACAGTATATATTCTCTGTAGGGTACAGTATTTAATATGGAACTTTTAAAACAACATTATTTTAATCATAATATTCCAACTCTGGTTTTTCATATTCAGTTTGTTTCTTGTTAATTTTTCAAGTCTAACAAAGCTAAATCAAAATTTTCTACTAAAATTGGGGTTTGGGTAATGGCTTCTTGCATTTGGATGTTATATCTAATTAGATAAATGCTTATGACAAAATATTTTCACTCTAGAGTAAAATTTTAATGTAAATGATATAATCCTTTTAATCTTATTTCTTTAACCTGGATTACTATCTTGCCCATTAATATTGGTTTGGTAATATGGTTTTTCTGATATGGTTGTGCTAATCCCTTTATGATTATTTTTGTATGGATTGCCTCATAATTACCATATAGATGCATTTTGTGTTTTGACCCTCTCTTTAAAAATTATATGTTAATAAAAAGTTACTTATACATGTATTTCTTAAGTAGCTAATTCTTTTGGAATGTTGTAAAATTGAAAAGATACACAACGGTATATGTGAAAAAAAAAATCTCTCTCTCTCCCTTTTCTCCCAGGTACCCGTTTCGTGTTCTTAGAGATAACACTACTACTTCATAACTGTATATCATGTATGAGATGATCCACGTATTTACATACATTTGTGCACATGTGTTTTGTATATCATGAATGTTCCACGTATTTACATACATTCATGAACATGTGTTTTTTTCCCCAGATTACAGCATATTTTTATACTATCTGTTCATATACAACTACACAATTATTTTCAGTGAATGCAAAATATGCCACTGTTTTCCTGTATCATAATGTCCGTCAGTTTTCTTTCTTCCACTTCACGTATTCAGCTCCCATTAAGATTCTTCTTTTTCATTGCATATGAATTTTGGTGTAATTAATAACTTTGAAGATAATTAAAATTAGTCTAAAACTAACACATACATAGGAAAAATGGAAATGCATTTTAAATCAGCACTTCTACTGAGCTACATAACCATGTAATCAGATTACTCTTACACTCTCTCCATTGACTCTATTGACTTATTGATGAATGCGTCTAGAGATTTATTACAGGAACATTTGTTTCTTTAGGTTCTTTTGCCGCACAGGTGGAACCACAGCATTGATTGGGTCAAGATACATGAGAAGTGTAATCTATTACCACTTAGGTACAAATACGTGCATCTTTACACTCAGATATACTCTTTGTGTTACTATTTATTTATTTATTTTTATTTATTTTTTTGGAGACGAGTCTCGCTCTATCACCAGGCTGGTGTGCAGTGGCACGATCTTGGCTCACTGCTACTTCCGCCTCCCGGGTTCAAGCGATTCTCCTGCCTCAGCCTCCCAAGTAGCTGGGACTAAAGGCGCCCACCACCAAACCCGGCTAATTTTTTGTATTTTAGTAGAGACGGGGTTTCACCGTGTTACCTAGGCTGGTCTCAAACTCCTGAGCTCAGGTAATCCACCCGCCTTGGCCTCCCAAAGTTCTGGGATTACAGGGGTAAGGCACCATGCCCGGCCTGTGTTACTCTTATAGAATTGGGTTTTACAACTGTAATAATTAATGTCACTTTTATTTTCATCAATTCTCCTACAAAATAAATAAAATGTGTCACATTTAAAATTATATTCTGACAGAAGCAAATTTCTGTTTTAATTAGGCCTGATGAGACCTGAATCCTCTACATATGGTTTTATAAATCTGATGATTAGAAGAATTTTGCAGAGATTAGCATCTGGCTCTGTACATTTCAGAAGTTACTTCTTCTTCTCCACCATCCACATATTTTAATGCCTGGTGTCATAAGCCATGTCATTTTGTGATTTGACTGCTGGCTCTACACCTTCAAGTGTGAGAGAGTCAGCAAAGTGGGTGATAGGATTCTTCCTAAAAGCCGTTTCTACTTTGGGGCAGGAAGGCATAACAATTATGCACAGAATTGACTGTAAAACATATAAATATATTCCTCTAAACCTAAACTATGTACATTCACTACAAAATTTCCTCTTTGCCTAAGGAAACCTAATCTTTTTGGTGTCGTGAACCTCTTTGGCACTCTGAAGCCTGTGATCATCTCAGAATAATACATGCATAAAATAATAAAATAAATGAATTTTATAGAAATGCAAATATTGAAATAATACACTTATAATATATTAATATATGTGTGTATTTGTTATTACATTAAGTAACAAAACATAATTCCTGTGATTTTACCGCCATAGAAAACAATTGATATTATGAGATCGCTATTATAACTCTGTGATGACATTAAATATTTTTCGTGTCTATTAGTAAAAAATAATCACAGGTATTGCTTATTTACTTTGACTTGCTGACACCATTCATAAGTAAAAAAATATTCGAAGTCATTTAATATAGAGATGTTCATTTCACCCCAAAACTTACCATGTATGCCCTAATTTCCATCCATTGAATCCTACACATCCAACTGCCAATGGCCACTCCAATACCAATAGAAGAAGAAGAAGGGTAAGGAAGGGGTAGTCAGCAATATAATAATCTGAATTACTTTTGCAAATTTTATAGAAATCAGGGAACATGTGGGCACACGCTTACAATACTCCTTAGAAGACAACCATAAAAATATGGAATCCTGAAGCTTACAGTCCATTTAGCTTTTTGATAAATGTATCTCCATTTACCTTCATGGTAAATCAGCTGGTGCACTATATATATCTACATTCAATTTTCAGAAACTTTTCTCCCTAAGTCTTATATTTAAACTCTGTATTTTCATCTTTCATATTAGGACGATGGATTTACTTCCTCAAATTGTTCCATTTCTTTGAAACATCATATTTTGTTTAATCGTCCTCACTGAAGAATGTATATGCCCATAGTGGAAGTCAAGATGAACCAGAATATGTGTCAGTTAATTTCTGTTCTCTTTAATTCAGAATAAGAAACATAAGAACGGTGCAGAATCTTTGCAATTGTATTTCACCAGTGAGAAAATAAGGAGTATCCACAATGAGGTGAAGACTGTCAAGACAAGGAATATTTTTTCCACTGAGTAAAGCTTTTACATATTTGTTGAGTTAGCCAATGCTAAATAGTTCCAATCATCATCTACTAACTTACACAATTGACATCAATGTTCCCCTGTGGTCAACCAGTTTGGTGCCTCTCCATAATTGGTGCCTCTCCAGGCAATGCCCTTCCCAAGGGGAAGATTATGTATCTTTATTCAGTAGAAATTACCTCTGACCGTGGGACTCGCTTTTGGCCAGTGGCTCTCAAGCAAGGGCAATCTTGCCAGCAAAGGGACATTTGTCAATATCTGTCAGTATTTGTCAATATGACATGTTGGTTGTCATAACTAGAAGGAACTGTTGTTACTTGCTCTTAGTGGGTAGGGAGGACAAGGATGCTGCTTAAACATTCTGCAGTGTACAGGACAACCCTTTGTAACCAATAATTATCTAGCCCCAAATGTCAACAGTGCCAAGGTGGAGAAACCCCGCTTCAGGCAATAAAATGTGAAAAGAAGCAATGTTTCTCTTTCCAGGCAAGAAATTTGACAGTAATTTCATTAGTCATTACTTATCTGATAATGTCCCGGAGAGGGGCTACTCTACCAGCCTGGTTTCTAGAGTAAAACAACATGGAACTACCAAGAACTGTGAAGGGGCAGGGATTTATCCCATTTGCAAGCTAATGATGCCCCCTTTATTACTTACTTAATAATAATGTGTAAAATATTATGACTCATTGGACAGGTAAGCAGAATGAGTGTTATGTTTCATGACAGTTTACCTTCCTAGCTCCCCAAGTCCCATGGGAGTGAGATGAAGGAGCTCAGGTTGAGGAAGACAAGTGTGGGAACTCTGAATTAGAGAACTCAGTGCTTCCATAATGGATTAAACAAACCTAAATGACTTTGTCCCAGAAAGGAGAAATTATTTTACTAGATAGTAAACTAGCCTATTCTTTACTTCAGAGGGAGACACTATCTCTATTTTCCAAGGCAACTCATTATACAAACATTTCTGCGAAGATAGTCCAGAGTAAAGTCATATCATGCTTCTGCTCACACATTGTGCATAAATGTGAGTGAAGCATGGAGAATTGCCTCCCAAAGGAAGCGGAACCCCACCAAGCTGCACTGACCCTATAGCAGAAGCTGGAAATTAACGTGTGTTGTTTTAAGTTACTGTGACTTGGGGCCGCTCTCTACCTTTACTGGAAATCTTACAACTTCTTAATCTTGATCTATTTACCAGATTGTAGCCAGCTGACTAATTCCCACAAATAGTGATTCTTCTGTTGCCCAAATATATAATAGTTGCATTCAGTTTTCAACAGAAAAACTAAGGGAGAAGATCTAAAAAGTGGATCACCTAATGCTCTCTTAGAATGTATTTGTATCCAGCCGTAAAGCCTCATCTGCCTCACTGACAGCTAACTTGTAAATCACTTACCAATTACTTGGAATAATGAGTATACCAATTAATATTAGTGCAACTGATACATTGTAAATATTTTACAAAGGATTTATTTGTTATTCATCATAATGTTATGTATTCTGTTACATGATAAATCATTTCAAAAGGTTAGTATGCCTGGTAAATAGTTTGTAAATATTTGCGAACAATTTATCTCATGTAATAACACATAAATAATTTGTGATTTATATATTACCGCATTCTTATGATCGGCTATTTACCATAAGTATTTGAATTCCTGGAAATTCATTTAAAGCTACTGAGCTCCAGAGTAATCTATCGTAGTTTGCTGTGGCTGGCAAAAATAGCGACAAGGCATTGTGGGGCTTTGTTTTTTGTTTTCATTTTAGCAGCTCTGTATGTATTTATGTTTTTAGTTATTTAAATGAGGTGATTATTAATGGTGAGTTTGCTAATTTTTAATAATTAATACTTCATAACATTAAGTGAACATCAATTCCCCAGGTAATATTTTTGGAGACCTACATACATTAAGAGGAAATATTCCTATCTTAAAAATAATTTCAGAAGTTTTCTCTTGGAGTTGTCTTCTTCGTAAACGTGAACTTTTACTGGATTTAGCCCATAAACGTACAGAGTTTATTTAAAAGCAAGACCAAAAGTGTTCTGGTTTCTTCTTCATACGCTATTCCCTTCACTTTTAAACACTTGCTTCCTTATCATATCATTCCCTCTCGAATACACTAAAACTTCTGTTCCCAATCAGATATAGCTTTCCATAATAATAAGATTTATGTATGTCTATATGTACTGATTAGAAAAGTAACGTAAATTAACAATAGAGCTTTTGTACAGTACAGAAAAACTGAAATAGGCAAATGTTAAGTATCATCAAAAATATGTATTACTATCATTGGGGTAGATATCTTCCATTTTTTAGTCATTTTAGTTGTTTGATAACTATATATTATCACACATATTTGCAGATGGCACCCAATTTTATTTTTACTTGTAGGCTATAAAGATAGGTCCTTGAATGAGGACAAATGTTGATTCATAAACTGGGAATGCTTCTGAGGAAACTGGTAAATCATGGGGCGTGTTTTTGTTTTAACATTTTAGCTGCAATAAATATTAGGAAATACATTTTTCATTGTAAGCAATTATGCACATACATCTTTTAAAGTCTAATAAAATAATTTTCATAATAATGACATACATTTTAATATTTTCTATTCTCTTTCTCACTTCTTCTATGTCATTTTTTTATGTGACCAGCGATTCATCAAATTCCTATGTTTAGTGGGTTGTAGGTAATGGAACACAATCTGCAGTTTGAAAAATACTTATTTAGGAGGGTCCTTTATTGCCAGATCGATAACAGATCCCTAACAATTAATGCAGTTATTTCTGGGACCTCATGGCTTTTTTCAGTTTATTTGCTACAGGAGTCTCCAGACCTCTCTGTGGCCACAATGCACAGAACTACCAGTGAGTCAATCTCTGCCTACAGCAGAGCTTCCTGCATTTGTTTCAGTTTTAATCATTTATGTAGCAACCTCGCTAATTCATAGGTGTTTGATCACATCAGAACACTCTATATCAAAGCTTCTCCACATTTTGGGATAAATAATTCTTTGTTGCAGAGGGCTTTCCTGTCCATTGTAAGGTGGTCAACAGTATGCTTGACCTCTACTCACTAGATGCTGGTAAGACCCCACATACCATTTATGACCATTAAAAATGTTCCCAGACATTATACATATGTTTCCTGGAGTGTAGAGTAGGGCGGAGTTAAATCATTCCAAGTTGAGAACCACAGCTCCATATGTTCAGGCATTTAAACAAGAGAAACTTACAAGGAGACCAAAAATAAAATTCAAAGGGAGCTCATATAGAAGGTCAGCCTGTGATCCCACCACTGCTCTCCCTTCTCTTGCTCAGCTTTCCAGAACCAGGGAACGATATGACCACCAATGCCTCTGCACCATGAAGTGAAGTGGGGACACATGTGGATCTCATGCTGCTGCTCACCTGAGGAACACTGCTTTGTCATTTTTTTGTACTTTCTTTTGTAATAAAAAATGACAACTCTTTGTCTATTGATTTATTATCTTTAAATACCTTTTGTAGAGGAGAAAATATTTTCAAAAGCAGCAGATTTTAGATTAGAAATTATTGTCAAATGGTGTTTAAATTTGCTTTTTAAAGAAAAATACATAAAATATAATTACATGTTTCATACTCGTTCCTTTCTTTCTCTTTCTTTCTTTCTTTCTTTCTTTCTTTCTTTCTTTCTTTCTTTCTTTCATTTTACAACATGCTGAATGCTGGTGATATAATGATGAACAAGCTGGTCTTTACCTTCACAGAAATAAAATTTTAGCTGTGGAAAAAGAAGATAGCAATCAAATTCCCCCCCCCCCCCCCCCCCGCCCCCCCCTTTTTTTGTTCTGAAGATGAGATAATTCCAAACCAAAATTTTAAAAGAAAAATCCTCATAGACGTTTATATACAGATATACAAACAAGATTGGGGTTAAACTATAAATACAATTTTTTACACTTATTTCATTAGTGTAAATGAAATTCTACCCCAGAGAAGCATCTATTAGTGTATTGTTTCCATGTACAACCTCACTTTAATCTCAGGCAATCCTATTGAATCAGGGAATTTTTCAACAGAAATAGCATATAAAATCAGATCTAATCAACTCTCTTTATTTTTAAGAGAAGTCTCCCAATATGCTATGCTAAGAAAAGGGTAGACGTAGAGTTGCACTGTAAGGGTAGAATTCACATTAAAGTAAGGCAAAGCTGGGATTCATGAGAACTTAAAATCTGTTCTTCTCATTCCTCTCTCTCCCACTTCCTCTTCTTACCGGCAGTAACTGTTCTCTCCTTACCTTTATTTACTCATAGTTTTTAATAGAAATTACTAATTTTAGCTTGGGAGATAAATAATACCTTTTAAGTACTAACCATAAATCCAAAGTATAATAGCTGAAAAAGATAAAAAGGGAGGAAGTTCCAGGGCAACTCTAGCTATTGAACTCCTGTTCCCACTGAATTCTGAAGAATTCCCAGTTCTTGCAGTGTGTGTCCACCATCAGATGCTGCAAGGCCCATCAATTGGGAATGTCAAAAATATGTATGATGACAATAGGGAATATCATATGCGTTACTTTGACCGATTTCCTTAGCAATTGAACACGTTAATTGGGAGGAAGTTCTTGTCAACCAAGTTCTGACCTGGAGATAATTTCTCTTCTCTATTTTCTTTTAGCGTCACCTTGAGAGGGGTTTTAGGAGTTTAGTTTTCTTAAGGGACAGCCATAGCAGTTCTCTTCCAACTAATGTCAAATGAAGCCTGTTTATCCAGGAAGCAAGTTTTGATATTATATACAACTCCATTATAAATGTAGTGAGTTACCTGTTGATTTCACTGTTGAGGATGCCAGGACATAAAAATGTAATTTACCATCCATATCCAGCCATTTTTATTTGAATTAATGTTTAACGAGGTAAGGCATCCAGATTGTGTAAGCTGGGACTGACCAAGATGCACCAGCATTTGTGTTCATCTTACTTAAAAGGCAGTATCAGTTGACTCATTAAAATTGTACATATTGATGGTGTACAGTTTGATGCTTCACTACATACATATGTTGTATAGTGATCAAGTCAGGGTATTTAGTGTGACCATCCCTCCATGCATCTATCATTTCTTTGTGGCAAGAACATTCAAGAACCTCTCTTCTAGCTATTTTATAATATTCAATACCTTACTGTTAACCATTCTCAGCCTACTGTGCCTTAGAACATAAATATATACAAGTAGAATGTGTTAATGAAAAAAATTTTAAAGGCAATACCAGTATCTCAGATTCACTATACCTGTTGGTATACTCATCTTGAAAACTGTAGGCATTCCACAACAACTTTACTTTTGGGACATCAATAATTTAGTAAGGATTGGGGCAAGGCTCTTCCCATCTCATGAATATTTTATTTATTGTCCTGCTCCCAGAACCTGGAGAGTAACAGGACATTGGGAGTCTCAGCAGCACTATTCTATCCCCTAGTCATCTTCACATATTGCCACCTTGCTTATGATGCAGTAAAGTTCTAATGATTGAGTCACAGTAAAAAGGATCAGACCATCACTCTTCCCAGTAAGTGGGTAGAACCAACAGAAAGTGCTTGAGGGCCTCTGCAGGTCAACATTCTTCACTTCTTACTGCTCTTTCGAAATACTGTAGCCCCATTCTAATTGCCATGATCAGTTTGGATGTTTCCGAACAGCCCCATTCTAATTGCCATAATCAGATTGGATGTTTCCAAACAGGCATGAACTTTGGCCCTGTAATTCTAAAGTGGAAGAGAAAAATAAATAATATTCAGTTATTATGTACCAGGTGCTGCTGTAAGTACCTTAGATAATAATGCCATGGTGTGGAAAGGCAGAGGGCGTGTAATTGTCCTGCTAAGGGTCACAGAGGTCTATTAAGGGATGGAGCCAACATTTGAAAGCAAGCAGTGTGGCTGCAGAGTTCATGTATTTAGCCATCCTCCCATAATTCTTCTGAAGAATTGAGGACCTATAATTTGATTTTTAACAGATTGATTTCCAGACACCTCTGCTTTCAAAGTATCAGTCTCTCTACAGAAGAGAATTCCCACAAGACAGACTCAGTTCTTCCACTATCATCCAGCTATACATGAAGTTGCCATTTTAGCATAATTCTTGATTTGGGGCATGGGAGTAATTAACTCAGTGCATTCTACTCATACTTCACTTAAGACTTTGCTCTCAGTGGGTATAGTTATTTAAAGAATATGGGCAATATTAAATGAGGTCAATTCCATTATCCCTATGCTCCATCTTTTCTATGCTTCTATTTGAATTAGGGTCAATCTCCTGGATCAAAGTTAATTTTTCTAACCTTAGTGAAAAACAGAGTCATGGTTTAGCTGGAATATTTTCCAACTAAATGTTTTCCAGCAACATGTTTGTCGCTCTATGTCTTTGACCTATTCTCCTTCCCTAGGCCATGTTCACACTGCCTTCACCTCTAAAAATGTGTCTCTTGCCAACTGAACTGAATGTTCTTTTTTTGCTCCTGTGTTTGAGGAGAATACATTTCTATTTTAAAGTCTTTTGCTTTCTGAGCCTTCCAAATAAGAGGACCATCCTCAAGCATTAAGAATTTCATTTGTAGCTGCGCCCGGCGGCTCATGCCTATAATCCCAGCACTTTGGGAGGCCAAGGCCGGTGGATCACTTGAGGTCAGGAGTTCAACACCAATATGTTCAACAAGGTGAAACCCCATCTTTACTAAAGATGCAAAAGTTATCCGGGCATGGTGGTGCACACTTGTAGTCCCAGCTACTCAGGAGGCTGAGGTGTGAGAATCACTTGAACCTGGAAAGTGGAGGTTGTAGTGAGCTGAGTTCATGCCACTGCACTCCAGCCTGGGAACCACAAAGTGAGATTCTGTTTCCAAAAAGAAACAAAAATTTTATTTGTTTTCAATTTAATCATATAGTTAGGCATATTTTCTCAAAAAAGTAAATTAGGACTCTACTAAGGGAAACAGAATAAATATATTAAAATATTTCACTTTATGTATTAGGAAGCTAGAAGATGGCATGGCTGGTTAAAAAAAATTTAATTAGCATTTATAGTCAATTTGACAAAGAAGTGTTAGAATAAAGTTATTGAGTTAGATAGAAAACTCTTTTGTACCCAACATGCCATAAATTACCTGTTGGGGTTACCTGTTTCACCTGACAGAAATTACTCGCACTTCTATCAGACAAAACCTGCCAGTTAATAGCTAACTTCACACTAAATCTGAAATCCTTTACTCAAGAATAAATGAGATGAACTAAGTATATTTCCCCAGTGAATCCTTGGTTGCCTTTTCTCCCGTATAACTTGGAAAGAATGTGTTACCCATCTTTTCTGCCTTATTTTTGAATACATTGAAAGAATATTGAGGATGTCTCTGTATCTCAGTCTTTCATGAAATGTCCCATTGAATTTAAAACTTTTGGAAATTAAGAGAAAAAGATTCAAGATTCAGGTCCAAGATACAGAATCAAAAAAACTGATTATAATTTCAATTTTTTTCTATTATTTCCTCTATTTCCCCCCCCCCCATTACACTTGTAGGTATTTATTTTCTTCAAGTTCTCATCATAATTTCTCTTACCTTAACCCAGTCTTGGGTTTAATTTATTTAATATTAATAGTTTATTCAGACAGGAGACTCAAAACATGATGGTGAAACTGTGCATGACAATTGATGAACTTGGATAGGATACTGCACTGAAATACTTGAAGCAGGTGTGAATATGTGTGTGTCTACGTTTGTTGTGTATTTGAATTACTTAACCACTGGAAGGAATTAGCAGATAAGATTCAAAATGTTGTATATAATGCTTACTACATACTTTTATCTTGGTTAGAGAATTTTACATCATATGAGAAGCTGATGAGAAATGGATCTGAGGCTGCCTAAGATTCATTGCATAGCCAGATCTTGGCCATTTTGTATTTGCAAGAATGATCTAAAGCTCACAAGTAACTAATTCCTCTGTAGTAGCATGTCTATAAATGTACATGCTGCAAATTGAATATATGGTTAAATGTGATTTTCAGGGCCAAAAGCAATAAATCTGTCATAACACTTCTTTTTGAGACTCATGATGCCACACTGATGAATGTGTGATAAACAAGACTTGGAAGTATAAAACCATATTGGGTTTCTGTGGGCAGTTATATACGTTGAACATAAGGTAGCTTTAAGCTGTACTCCAAGTAGAAAGGCAGGCACCTTATTTGCTCTGAGAGCTCTACACAAATGTAGAGCTGCTTCTTCATGTTCATTACTTTCTTGATCTTTCATTTGGGGGAGTTACTGAATGCTTTAGTTTTTAGCTCTGGCAAGAAAAGCAACAAAGCCTGAGATGGTGACTGCCCCATCATTTTGAGCCCCTTAATACTGACTAGCAGAGCACCCTACCAGCACACAGTCAACATGTAGCATGAACAAGATATTAACCTATGTTATTTTAAACCACTGAGATTTGAGAATTATTGGATTCTGTATCACACCTAGCCTCTTCTAAACTGATGGTTTTATCATTAACATGAGAGTGAATAGATAAACAAGTAGATAAAAAGCAAAAAAAAAGTAAACAGTAGCCTCCAACAGTGGTTCTCATACCTGAATGTGCATCAAAATCACCTGGAGGGTTGGTCAAAACATGGCTTGCTGGCTTTTACTCCCAGAATTTCTGATTCAGCAGGTTCGGGGTGATGCCCAAGAATTTGCATTTCTAACACACTTCCAGGCAATGTTACTGCTGGTGAGATGGAAACCACACTTTGAAGATCACTGGTCTAAAATACCTTTCAAAAGAATATTAATGATAGTGAGAATGTGTATATTTTATCATGCAAAAAAACCAAAAACCACAATGATTCAAGTAGGCTTTTTTCTGGTACCATTGATGATATAATTTAATGGAATTAGTCAATTTCATTAAATTGTCAATTAGTCAATTGGCTAAATTCATTAAATTATATCACTGATGGTACTAGAGAACCAGCCTACTTGAATAATTCAGTTTCCCCTCTCCCCTACAACTCTCTCATCCCCAACTTCAGGCCGAACTTGTGGAGGGGAAGCTATGGTAGGAGTATGTCATCTCCCCATCAGCAACCTGTTTTCTTTGCCAGCTTCTCACAAGTTTGACAGGGTGGAAGTGGAATGCTTCTTCTTGTGACTGCTGGAGTGTCAAAGGGCCCCTTCTCATTTGCTAATGACTGTTATGTAAGTATTTGCATATCTGTGTTGACAAGCTTCCTGAGCAAGATGGTTATTTATAAAGAATTATGTTTTGAGTGTTGGTGGAAGGCCCCTCAGTGGTGATTATTGATGGGGAATTTAATTCTAAGCCATATAGCTGGCATTTGTGGCCCCTTGCAGGACTCAGGGCACTGTCAGGACCAATTCGCTCCTCTTCATTTATGCTCCTTTTTGTGCCACTCTGTATCTGGCCCCACTACACTTGGAACAGTTTTCATAGGCTCTGTGCTTTCTCATCTGATACCAGGTTATTTATTTTCTTTGATGCTTTCTTAGGTTCCAAGTGAAGATATGATCCTTATCTTCCCCTTAAGTAACAGTAGTACTTACATTTTGGAAAGAATCTTACAAAATAATTTTGGAAAATGTAGCAATTTTGTCCTTATGAGGGTGTGGCTCCTGGGAGCCAGTCCATGGAGCTTCAAGCCTTCTGAAATATTCAGAAAAGAACGGTACAATAACTGCCAAGTTTAAATTTAGCAAACGTTCAATGGACATCTATCAGCATAGAGGTTCATCACTCTGGCCTGGGAGAGTGAGGGTTTGAGGATAAAAAAGTAACGCTCAATACAAAACTTCTATGCCCGCAAGATGTTCTTCCTGGTCCTGTCCCCTTCTCTCAATGTATTTCTTTTGACTTTTCTCAAGGTCCCTTCTTTTGTGTCTGCTGTGTATTGAGAGTCACTTGGCAGGAACCAGACATACTTTGAACATGGCCCTGGATAATTTGATAATTCTATTTCGAATGGGCTGATTTTCTCCAGGGTGATTCCTATCATATTTTGTAAACTCCCAGTAAAAGAACGGATCTTAGTACTTCACCCTATGATGTTACATAATTGTTCATTGCATAGTAAATATGGTATTTTTAATCAGTGAGAAAAAATTATTTCATAGCTGGTACTGAGATGATTAATTAACACTTTGAAGAAAAAATATATAGTGAGCTAACATTTATTGAGTGTTTACTAGGCTTGTGTTAAACCCAATACTTTCAATATCTCATTTATGTCTCACAGTAATCTGAAGAAGCGAGTCATACAATCATCTCCACTTTGCAGATGAGAAATCCAAGATTTGTAGAGGCTAAGAACATCATCAAATTCCTGAGTTCTGTCTGACTGCTGATCCAGAGTTCTTAACTAGGTGGTTATCGACCCAAATGAATTCTGGATACATTTTTAGGCATCAGCAAATGAAACACTAATAAACAGATGCATTTATGTGAATATGATTAAAGTACTTAGATACACATAAAAATAAATCAAATTGATGCATAAGAATTAAATATTAACAAAAATGAAAATACCCCCGTATTTCTGTTTTGGGCTAAATCCAATTCCTTCTGAATACTGATTGAAAAACAAACAAACAAAAACTACACAAATATACACACACAAAATAACTTAGCACTCTTGATTTTTTGTTGTATCTGTGGGGCTTACGAAAACCTCAACAGGGAGTCTCTGAAATAGTGCTTAGGGCAGTGAAGTAAGGAATCTCCCTGTGATGGCTTGGAGAACCAATAGAGTCAGAAGACTATTTTTGACATGGAAAAATAAAATATTCTAATAATATATGAGAAGCAAGCCAAAGTCAGTATGTAAGCAATTATAAAAATTCTAAAAACTTTTTGTATATTTTATATACTATATATCCGAGTCTTGAAAGTATTTACTAGCTGTTTTTTTTTTTTTTCCTGGACTATTGTGATTATAAAATTTTTTTTTATATTACCCTATTTTTTACACATGTTCTACATTTCATTAATAATAATCTCATGATAAGGGAGAAAAGTACTTCTAAAAAAATTTCTACTATATTTGCTCCCCAATATCTTATTTAACTGTTTCTGAGGGATCTTGAAAGTTAATGTGGATGAGACTGGTAATTATGGCGCACTGTAGGAGAAAAAATATGAGAAATATGGGCCATCCACTGCTTACTTGCTATGCCACTGTTTTTCCAACACCAGATCTCTGAGTGTCCTATAGGTCAGTCAAATTCTGGCACTAACTACCTGGAGTTAGTGCAGACCATACCATACAGGTTAAAGGTTTAGTTCCACAGGACTGCCTCTACTTCAGATGCCAGATTTAAGTAGGGAACTCAGGCAGCCCACACTTCTGTCTGACTTGGCTTCAAATTTTGGAGTTTCCACACCTCAATTCAGGTTCAGTAATTCACTAGAACCATTCATATAACTCAGGAAAGCACTATGCTTATGCTTACATTTTTATTATCAAGGATACAATGCAGGGAAAGCCAGATGAAAGAGGTGCATAGGTCAAGGTATTGGGGAAAGAGGGTTGGCACACAGAGCTTCCATGCCCTCTCTGGGTGCAGCACCCTTTCAACTTGCTGGTAAGTTGATGTGTTCCCCAACTGGGAAGCTTCTCAAATCTCATTCAAGAGTTTTGTTGAGCAACAATAACCATTGTTTATTGGTGATTAAAGTCAACTTCCAGACTTTCTCCCCACCTCAGAGATCAACAGGGGAGTGGGGCTGCAAGTGGTGTTATTTTCTGGCAACTAGCCTCTATTCTGAAGCAGTCTAGGGGCCTTGCCAAGAGTTGCTTCATTCACATAACAAAATCACCCAGAAAAATCCAAACTTTTCTGAAGTTCTGTGCTAGAAATCAAGGCAAAGACCAAATATATAGTTCATTTTTTTTATTATACCACATCCACAGTTAAAATCTGTTCAGTATTTGGTGAAAGATAAATTTCCAGTCATTTCTAGAGAGAAAACAAGAAAGATTTTAGTAAGTGAAAAAAGGAATTTCAAAATATTTTCTGTTACTTGGAAGTCAATCAATAAAATGTATTTCAATCTCAAATGTAAACATTTGTAAAGCTGTCCTTCCTGAATGCTAATCTACCAGTCAATCACCATGAAATGTTCAGCACAGCAAGCACAATTTGTCATGGATACCATGGAAAATCATTTTTCTCTTATTAAGACATGTACCATTTCACCAACCAACTAACAGTTGCTAGATCATTATGGGTTACTACAATCATTGAATTCCCTCTTTTTTGTCTCTGTGAACCAAAAATGTCCAGTGAAACAGTCTGGTCCTCACTGTGGCCGGGAGTTTCTACAATAATTTCTGTGTCTTCGTCATTTTGGCCTGTCTTCGCCTAGAAAAATTCTTTAAACTCATTTAATGAGTTGATGCTTAAATACTTAGATATTGTTTGCATAATTATAAGAGGGAGTAGTTGAGTAGTTGAAATGCTGCCATCACTGGCTATGTTAGTCTAGTACACTCTAAGATTTTATATAATATTTTTGGGATCACAACCTAATTGTGATCAACATGGATATGGGCATGTGGGTATATACATTTTGGGAGTTCCCTATAGGTTTGCAGAACTATATAAAATTGTGGGGAGTTACTTGCCATATATTTTAGAAGGCAATTTTTAGGGACATTTTACTATGCAACAAGCTTTATGCGTAAAGCTCTTCAATGCTTTACAATTTAGGTGGAGAACCAAGACTTACAAAAAAATAATGCTAAATAATAATATAGAATCAATAAAAATGTAAGACAATAATAAAAGATATTGATGAGTTGGTATCTGATTAACTTCCAAATCAAAACAAATAAATCACAGGAGTTTGGAAGAAAATTACATTCAGTGTGACTCTGTTTTCATACCCAGAATCTCAATTTAAATAAAGGAACAGAAAAGACTATTGCTGATTTGTGATTCAATCTAAAAAGTTGTGGGAGAAGTCATGTCCCTAGGAAATGTTTCCAGATTTGTAATATCCAAATGTATCTATCTCATCACCACCACCACAATTTCTTGCAGAAGATATTTACAAACCATTCATAATTCTAGCTTCAAAGGGTAACTATTTGCTACTAAATTAAAGCCAATTTCAGCATTTGCCATGTATAACTCAGAGCATTATATTTCATTATTTGCTTTTTGACACCTTGAAGAAATCAAATTAATATTTGGGTTGATGTTTCAAAATTTTTGATGTATTTTTACTGTTCTCTGTTAAAACAAAAAAGATGGAAATTTAAGCATTATAAAAGCCTGACAATATATTTTCACAAAGAAAATACACTTGAAAAGGAAAATTTATCTACACAGTAGCTAGACAACATTTTCCATATTTCTACACAGAGTAGGATAAAACTACATTTAGCCAGCAAGAGTTGGATCCTTGGGGATCCAACAGCACTAATTGTAAAGAAGTAATGATTTCAGATAGCCAGTTCATTAGCATACATGCAGGCAATTTACCTTGCTCTTTGAAATAAGAAATAGGACCTTGAGAACAGACATATACAAATTAAAGACATACTCCAGGCAAAGTAATTTATCTTACTTTTGATGATACATTATTAAACGACTTCTGTGATTGCTCTGGGGATAATTTCTAGTGCTAAGCAAGGGTACCTCTGTCCTGCCCTTTTTGATATACTCATTTTAAGAAGATAGATTCCAAAAGACTAAGGTAGTCTTTGAAAAGGTAACATTGAAAATGGAGAAATACGGCAAAGGGCTTGAAAAGAACCGGGCAATAAAATTCTGAAAAATAAACGTGACTGTGGGATGAGTAAGAACAATCAAGAGATTTTGAGGGTAGAAAATTAAAAAAAGAATTGTTGTAAAAAAAAAAAAACCAAAAGAGTGATTAAAAATACCATATCAGTGGATGTTGCAAAAGATTTTCTGCTTGACCACACTTTAGTTAGGCTCTACACTTTATCCTAGGCCCATATGCATACTTCCTTGTAAAATGCAGTATTAGCAAGGAACCCTGCTAAGTCAGTTTAGCAAGAACCTCCTATCTCAATGTCTGATCCCCCAGTATCTCAGACAGCTGATCAAGTTTCTCATCCTCCACCGTCCCCCAGGTGTTGTCTAATCACCCTGGCCTGTCTTCAACAAGAATCTTGGTAGGTTGGTTTAGCCAGAATCTCCTTTACCTCTGATGTTTCCTCTTAGTAATTTTCCATCCACTGGCCCCAGACCTGCTGTTTGGCTACAAATTTCCACTTGCTTATGCTACACTCAGAGTTCAACCCAATCTATTTCCCCCACTGCAAAATCCCATTGCCTTGGTCCCTATGCCTATCTTGATGGTCATGAATAAAAGTCCTCTTTGTTATGCTTACTTGAATAATTTTTTCACTATGCAAATATGTAAGATGTTTCTCACTGGATATTAAAGTAACTGCTTAATGACATTTCAGGGTCATAGAGACATCCTTGTATTTACTTCATAAATTAATTGGTTTGGGTGGATATTTTGGTATTGGTATTAGTCATAGTAAGCTATGCTTTGTAGCAGTAACAAAATCCCTGAAATCTGTTTTTGCACAATATTCTAATTTCCAGGATTATTGAATGTATTTAGGTGACTGTATCTGGAACCTTTTATTTAACAATAACTCAGGGGGCCAGGGTCTTTTCACCAGCTACGTGGACAAGAAAAAAAGAGAATGGAGAATTCCCACCTACCTATTCTTAACTGCCACAGGCTACAAATAACAAATCACTTCCACTGATTTTTATACTCCCCAGAACCCAATCACGTGGCTCAAATCTAACCATCAGGGATACTGAGAATGGTAGTTTTCCTGTGTTATACAGGGAAAGAAAATGATCTGGTGAAGGCATGGCATAGTCTCTACCACTTACTCTCGGGCACATATGAACAGTAAAATGAGTTATCAAAGGCTTTTAAAATATCTGTATTTGAAAAGGAAAACTATGTCATCCAAGCAGCAGCTAGTCAACACTTCCCAAATTTCTATATAGAGAATAAGATTAAGTTGTGTGTGTGTGTGTGTGTGTATTTTTATAAATTTAGTTGATAAAGCTTTACAAATTTGTAAAAGAAGGCTTCCATGGGCCATGCATATGTTCATTCGTTTGTTCTACTTATTAGGAGAAAGAAGACCTGAATTATAAGTTGTGACATGTGAGAATAAAGGGGGAAGCAGATGAAAATCATTCTTCTGGAAGGAGAAAAATATTGATTGTGTAATAGACCATTAAAAAATGGGTATTATGAAGTGTTCTTGGCATAGACTTGATATTAAATATTTGTCAGATAATTTTTGGGCCCAAGGAGGGGACCAGAATTCTTAGAACCTGCAAGCAATGTTTATTCTGTGTGTGTATTTTTGTTTGTTTGTTTTTTGGTTTGGATGCTGAGTTTAATGATGCCTCATATGCACCAAGAGGATATAAAAAGGTTTCTTATTAACATGAAGAATCTTTCTGTGGAGAATAGGGCAGGCTCCCAAGCTGGTCTAAAAATGGTCTTGAGAGAGCGAGGAAAAAGGCCTGGGATTTATGGTGGGGCTGGAGTGTAGGTTCCTATGTACAGCCTGAGGCTTGCATGGTTTGAACTTCCCATTGACACCAAAAAAGAGAGCACTTAGGCTTTCCTATCAACTTACTCAGACATTGGGCAGAAGGGGAGTGGCGAAGATGCAGCATGAAAGATGTCAGACGCCAAACATCAAAATGGAGTCAGAGTTTATGACAGTTTTTCTCGATCTGATCCAGTTTGTTTCAGTCTCGTTATATAAACAACACAGTTAATCCTATTTTTCAAAGAAAGTTATGTGTGAATGGGGGGATTGTGAATATTAATAAGAAATTGGACAATTTAACTTTCAAGATCTAAGAAGATTCTTTACACAAGCTTTGAGATTTGTTACACACATAGATATTTAATATCAAAAAAGTAAAAATCATGCACTACTCAAATAATCATTCTCTTACTGTCAGGCAAAGTCCTTGACAGTCCTTGGTGTAAGAAATCTCCATGGAGTAAAAGTTGGAATATATGCTGAAGTTTAAAAACTAAAAAATGCTATTCAAAAATGGTATCCTCACAGTAATTTTATTTATTTTTATTTTTATTTATTTATTTATTTTTTGAGACCGAGTTTTGCTCTGTTGCCCAGGCTGGAGTGCAGTAGCACGATCTGGACTCACTGCAACCTCTGCCTTCTGGGTTCAAGCAATTCTCCTGCCTCAACCTCCCAAGCAGCTGGGATTACAAGCACGCACCACTATGCCCAGCTAATTTGTGTATTTTTAGTAGACACGGGGTTTCACCATGTTGGCTGGAACTTCTGACCTCAGGTGATCCACCCACTTTGGCCTTCCAAAGTGTTGGGGTTACAGGCCTGAGCCACTGCCTCCGGCCCTGACAGTAATTTTAAACATGAAAATTATAACATGGAATTTTTTTATTCATTTCTTTTTTTTTCTTTTGAGACAGAGTTTTGCTCTTGTTGCCCAGGCTGGAGTGTAATGATGTGATCTCGGCTCACTGCAACCTACACTTCCTGGGTTCACGCGATTCTCCTGCCTCAACCTCCAGAGTAGCTGAGATTACAGGCATGCACCACCACACCCAGCTAATTTTGTATTTTTAGTAGGGATGGGGTTTCACCATGTTGATCAGGCTGATCTCGAACTCCCGACCTCAGGTGATCCACCTGCCTCGGCCTCCCAAAGTGCTGAGATTATAGGCATGAGCCACTGTGCCCAGCCTCATTTTCTATTTAAAAATTTGCATTATAAGAACCCAATATGAGGCTATAAGTAGACGCTCTTAGATTTCTAAGTGTACAATACAGTATTGTTATATATAGGCACAATATAGCAAACTTTTAAAAATTATTCATCTTGCATAGGTGAAATTTTATAACTGCTGATTAACAATTCTCCACTCTCCCTTCCCTCAGCCCCTGGAAACCACAATTTTATTCTTTTTATTGGACACCTAATGTATGTCAGGCTCCAGAGTCTTGGCAAGTTGGAAAGCTCTTAAGTAGTTGATAGGCAATTTAAAACAAGGACAGCATAAGCTCTCCAGTCATTCAATGTTTAATTTAGGGACTGGAAAATTTGAGAAATAATATGTATTTCATTTTACCTCTCCTGTCTGCCATACCTGCATAACAAATTAGAAATTGGCAGACAATTGATAAGGAGAAAATGAACTCCAGGATGTGCTTTTCATCTCAAGTACTAAAAGTCATCACAATTTGGGGCTCAGGGGATATGTGTTATCTCCCACAGAATGGAAAAAACGTTCAGAATCATAAGCTCTTATAGGTGCAATGAATCAGCTAGGCACAGTGGTATGCACCTGTAATCCCAGCTACTGGGGAGGCTGAGGCAGGAAGATCGATTGAGCTCAGGAGTTCAAGGCTGTAGTAGCTATAGTCAGGCCTGCAAATATCACTTTACTCCAGCCTGGGCCACATAGTGAGACTCCATCTCAAAAAAGGAAAAAAAGAAAAAGGAATCAAAGTGTCATTTCATTCAAATTCTAACTAACGCAAAACACTTTGTACACTATCCCTGCAGTTGGTCATCAGATATCCAACATTAATATTTCCAGTAACAAGTTTTCATTACTTGCAAGCATTTTGTTACTTGTCAAAGTAGAAAAATTTTCTCTTTCCTTAGCTTCAATGGAATCTATCATTCTTATTATGAAGCTATTTCTCTGGATATCTTTCTGATTCTTCTTTGATGGTACTGTAAACCCAGAAAATTAGAAACAGGTCTCACTTAATTTAGAAAGTTTATTTTGCCAAGGTTAACACAGCCTCAGAAAGTACTGGTGACATGTGCCCAAGATGTTCGGGGCACAGCTTGGTTTTATACATTTTAGAGAGACATGAGACATTAATCAATATATGTAACAAGTACATTGGTTCTTTCCAGAAAGGCGGGGACAACTTAAAGCAGGGAGGGAGCTTCTAGGTTATAGGTAGGTAAGAGACAAATGGTTGCATTCTTTTGAGATTCTTTTGATATTCTGAATCAGAATATGCATCTATCTCAGTGAGCAGAAGGATGGCTTTGAATAGAATAGAAGGCAGGTTTGCTCCGAGCAGTTTCCAGCTTGAATTTTCCTTTTAGTTTAGCGATTCTGAGGGCCCAAGATATTTTCCTTTCACAGCACTTTTACAGTTATCCAGGGTTATGATATGGTCCTCCTTCCCTTCTGAATCTACACATCCTCCATAATTCATTTCTTTGATTCTTAGGATTCAGCTTCAAATTCTAACATGCACAGAACCATCATTTTTTTTTCTGAGTTTCAGATCTACATATCTCCGTGGCCACTGAATGGTGCCATTTGAAAGTTTTTAAGCCTTTAAAACTCAATATTTCAAAAAAGGCATTTGTTGTGTTATACCACATACAAGGTTGTCCTGTCTGTAGCTGCTTTCTCAGAGAATAATATCAACAGGTCAAGGCAGATATATGGGTGCTTTCCTTAGTAACTCCTGCCCATTTTCTCAATCATTGCCTGCTTCCAACAGCCAAGACCTACCATTTCTACTTTCTAAATAACTCTCACATGAGGTGTTAAGAAGCCATAGTGTATAGGTGCTAAGAGTTCTTATCTCTTAAGGAGACTTCCTGGCTTTGAATCATGGTTCTATCACTTACTACCTTAATCTCTCCTTGGCTGCAACCTCATTGTAAAATGGGGCCCATGAAACATACTTAATTTAAAATGGTTTTTGTGGGTTATTAAAATCAAATTCTTGGAACAGTGCATGGTAGATGATAAGCACTTTATGAATCTTAATTATCCTTTTAATTTTGTTCTTCTGTCAATTCCCATTGGAATTTTTCTAGATAATATCTTCATCCTTTCTCAAGTGCTATCTTACAATAACTTCTCTAAAAGTTACTGGTATTCAAAGTTCTGGTCTGGCTCCTTCCATCCAGTCCTCATACAAAAGTCAAAATAGGTTTATGGAATCAGTAAGAACCACTATGACCCCGCCCCACCCCCTCATGGTTGCTAATAGTATAAATTCTAGACTCCTAAATTTCAAGTCCAACCTCCTTAATATAGTTGCCCCTGTGTTGTATTATCTAACCTCTAATTACCTTTTCCACTTCATTTTGGACCACCTCTTCCCTTTCTTACTGCATTCCAGTTCTTAGAATCATTCATGTTCTTTCTTATCTCTGGGTTGACTATTGCCCTTCCTGGAATACTCTTTCTACCGTATCAACCCTTCATGCAGTACTTCCACTCTTTCCAATTATGCTACTCTAGTATGTTTCAATTTTACCCAGCTCTTCCTTATTGTAGCATCTTTGGTATGCAGTATAATTGATAATTTTTTAGTCTGTAAAATATCCCAGGAGATACTGTAATCTCTAATAGGACAAAGTTGAGTGGCTGGTACATGGTAATGCTTAGTCAACACTAGCTTAATGAATGAATACATTTTAACTAAAAGCTGCCAGCCAATTTTTTTTTGCATTTGGAAAAGGGAAAAAGCATACTCTCACTATCTATGTTTTAGTCACCTCAGTCTTTGAAGACAGAAATGTTTTGCCCTAACTGAATCTTTTATTTTGTCTAAAATTTTCCAGTTTATCCACCAATTCTGTTATGACTTCCAACATCTTAATATCCTACTACTCAACAAACTCGGTAAATTTCACAGCTAACAAACACTGTGTCCCAATCTTAGTCAAACCATGATAAAATACTGAGCATTCTGATCCTCTGTTTATATAGGAATTGGTGTTCTATGCCTTATTTACATAACATACTCTGGTCACAAGCTCTGAACGCTTCCAGAAACTTGCATTGGTAAATGTTAGAACTTTACACGGACACTAAAAGTTCCCATTTATCTTTCTTAGGTGACCCTTCATCAGATACACAATGTGTTCCTAAATGTATTTTGGGGAAAACTAACTCTGCAGGTTCCCAATAGCATTCATTTAAATGAAGAATATTCCACAATCCAATAAAATTGGGAAATGCTGAATTAAAATAGCGTCTTTACTACAGAAATTCACAAAGCTTTGTATATATTAATGAGTACTGAGAATATCTGAGCTGGTGGATAAAATGTGAAGCTTTCCCCTTAGCTTGACTTGACCTTAGATCCCTTTTTGTGCAAAGTACATTTTGGGACTAGTGCAAAACCAGCTTGGGAAATGCTTTTTCTAAGCAATAGATCTACTTGAAAACATTGAAATTCTTTATGAAATTTAGTTAATTAAAATATTCTATGACCTTAGTAGGAAATATTTTAATATTCAATGTGTCTAAAACAGAAAAGCAAACCATATAGTCTTTCCTTATAAACACATTTGGAGTTCAGACCTACTCATAATTCCAGCTAATCTTTCCTTCAAGCATTCATTTGCTAGAATAACTTGGCTATTTTTATTATGTACTTTTTCTTCTTAAAATCAGTTGGCTCACTCTCATGGATATGTTGCAGCTGTTTGTTTGTGTGTGTGTTTATGCATTCCTGCCTGCTATAGACAGAATTGTCTCCCTAAAATTCATGTGTTAAAGATCTTCACTTCCAAAGTGACTGTATTTGGATATAGGGTCTAGAAGGGGGCAATCACAGTTAAATGAAGTCATAAGAGTGAAGAATTGATTTGATGGGATTAATTTCCTTGTAAATGGAGAATCAAAGGGCTTGCGCTCTCTCTCTACCTTATAAGGACACAGAGAAAGGGGAGCTGTCTGCAAACAAGGAAGAAGAGGCCCTTTCAGATACATGAAGCCTCCTGGGAGCTTGATCTTGAACTTTACAGCCTCCAAACTGTAAAGAAAATATATTTCTAAATATATTTCTATTGTTTAAGATTATGGCATTTTGTTATGAAAGTCAGAGTAGACTAATATAACTACCTAATTAATCCTGAAATCAGTTATCCTCAGTTGTACTTCCTCCATTAACTAAAATCAAGTGAATATCCCCCAAAAGAGTTATAGCCAAACTCAAGAATTTGGATGTTTTGATTCCAGGGGTTTGTTGTTACATAGTTCTTCCATTATTTTCAGTAGAATAGCTTTCTTAACTAGTACAAAATCTGAGCTCATATCTGACCTCATTTTTATTCTTATGTCATTTTGAAAAGGAAACAATAATGAGTACAGTAAGTCTAAAATTTATTCTAACACCATAATCAATTTCCTGGCTTCTATAAGGAAATAACTTTGATAGGATGAGCCAAGGTTTGTGTTGGTCTTTCTTTGTTCCCTTCCGGCAAGCATTACTATCACCTGTCTGAGGGGCACCTCTGGCCCAGAAAACAGATGAATGATTGACATCACCCAAGCCCAGTGACTTACCAGGAACTTGTTAACTCAGATAATAAAGGCTCTCCACATTTTCATGCACTTTTTGGTGATTTATTTTGATTTTGAAATGCCTTACACTTTAGAAACAATGAGTCTAATCCCCAATGGAATAGGAATGTTGTCTATGGAGAGATCTACTTCTCATTCATGATATCAAATTTTCATCATTTTAATTATTCATTTTCATTTAATCCAGGTGTATTTGACATTGCTTTATTGTTAGAGAAATTAAGACATATTGTCTTTGATTTTAAAAAATCCACATGCATCTCAGAAATAGGTGTACACTGTGTCATTTGTAAGTGTAGAAATAGTTATCTGCAAAGGTACATGCTTTTCTTGATGGTCAAAGAAAGAACATTCCTTAAATTAACATTTCCCAAATGAGTTCTATAGAAAATTAGTTCTGCAGGATTTTTTTTAGATATTAAATTAAGGAAGGATATTGTAGTTTAATATGTTTAGAAAACTCCAGGTTAAACAAAGTTAAATGGGTTTCTTGACTGCAGTATGTCTGATATTGTTTAAATGTTAAATTGCCTTGTGAGTTTCCAAAGGGAGCATATCATATGCAATATTTTCTGAATTTAATTTGATCATATAAACCTCTTTTGTTGTTGTTGTTACTGCTAATGATTATTTTTCGCTTCTTTGCTTTCACAGAGGGCATCGTCTGTTAGTGTCACACAGCATATTTTAGAAAATGCTCTCTATGTAAAGATATGAGCCTTTCATATTGCATGAACTTATGAAACTACTACTTGTTTTAAATTAATTCTTATTTTAAAGATTAATATTAAATTCTAAGTAAATATTAAATGCAAATTTTGAGTCTTCATACAGAATCATCAACCTAAAGAGATATGAGTATCTACACTCTACGGCAGTGGTTCTTAAAATGTAGTCCACACACAGCAGCCTCAGCATCACCTGGGGACTTAGAAAGATACTCTCAGACCCCATATCAGACCTGGATCAGACATGCTGGGGTTAGGCCCACCAATCTGTGAGTGGATGTACAATAAGATGTGAAGTTAAACCGCAGTTACACCTAAACGTATACCAATCAGTCCTCTGTTCTAAGCTATTTCTTTATTGCATTTTGCAATAAGTAAAGCAAACTCAGCGTTACAAAGAATATTTATGAAAAAAGTTAATCAGAATGTTTGGAGAGTTGATTGTTCCAATCTGTATTCTGTCACATTCACAATTGCTTTTAGGCATGGTTTTAATGCCCTTGCTCTATAAATACTCCATGAGACTCCTCAACTTTGAAATTACAACCTGCATAGCCTTCAGAAGTTCAATAAACATTATAGTGTAAAATCAAATTACTAATTAGGATAGTCTTGAAATAAAGCATAACTTTCTTTGAGAGGGCTCTTTAACATTTCGACATAAAAAAAATAAGTACAATCAACATAATTCCTGACTTCTAGAAGAAAGTGAAAAAATCTATACATTACCTAGGGTCACAATTCACAATTACACTCTTCCATGTTAAGGAAGAAGGACTCTGGGGCAATCAGTTTGCGTAGCAAAGCATGATAATTAACAAAATGGGATGAAAGTGCCCTCCATAGACAAGTTTGTTCCCTGTCATTTTTAGGCCCAGAAGATAATTTATCCTGAGTGTTGACTAACAGAAGCCTTTCATCCTCCTTTGTTACACCAGGGTCACAGCATAAAAATAATTGACTTTTGGGCTTAAGTGATGAATAATCCTATTTTCTTCTTAACCCCTTTGTTGAAATATCACTATATACATGTATTTGTATATATAATAAATATATATACTATTTATTTGTGTATGTGTATATAAATATACACACGTATATTTATATACACACATACTGTTTTATCTGAAAACTTGCTTGACCCTTCATACAGTATAAAGCCTGAATTTTTCAACTGAGGACTTTTCCAAGCCTACTGAAGTAAATTTGGTTTGAGTTTTTGTTTGTTTGTTTGTTTTAATCATAGATTTCTGGAGCTCAGTGTAAACTGTTCTGGCATACATAAATTACATTTTAAATAAGTTCTTTGAAAGTTTTCATATAAATAGGACGCAACTTTTTTATACTATCTGTTTTGCTAGTAGTTCACTTATTTCATATTAACCTTCACGCAACTGTTGGCCAAATATGGCAGTTTTAAATAACATGAAGAGTCTTATGTATTTATGACTTTTTTGATTATAAGAAACAGAATTAAAACTAGAGCTGACATCAGCCAAATTTGATTGAGATTTTTCATGTGTGACCTCTCATAAATCAATTCTGGAAGGGGTGGTGTGGTGGATATGGTATATGGGAGGACATTGGATAGATAGAGATGAGAAGGATTAAGAGAATCCTTGTAGTTCAGAAAGACCCCCACCAAAAAATCCTTGTAATTTGGGAAGACATTTTCCAAATGTATTGAACAGTTTCTGAAAACAAAATCACAGTGCCAAAGAATTATCTTGAATTTTTAAACTTACAGTAAATTGATTCTACTTAAATGGTTAAGAAAACACATGTAGCCGGGTGCGGTGACTCAAGCCTGTAATCTCAGCACTTTGGGAGGCCGAGGCAGGCGGATCACAAGGTCAGCAGATCGAGACCATCCTGGCTAACACGGTGAAACCCCGTCTCTACTAAAAATACAAAAAATTAGCTGGGCATGGTGGCGGGCGCCTGTAGTCCCGGCTACTTGGGAGGCTGAGGCAGGAGAATGGCGTGAACCCGGAGAGGTGGAGCTTGCAATGAGCCGAGATCACGCCACTGCACTCCAGCCTGGGCAACAGAGAGAGACTCCATCTCAAAAAAAAAAAAAAAAAAAAGAAAACACATGTAACCCAGAATATAAATTAAGAGGAAAGATAACAGAATTCAACAGCAATAGCCCTGTGTTCCAACATGAAAAAAACTTCCCTCAATTGAATTTTCCTTTAATGTGACATACTATTTGAATCATTTGGGATAGAATTTAACTTCAAGCCTTGTTTAAAGTGGTAGTAAAACAGAACTTCTTTGAGGGAGAAGAAACAAAACATGTTCAGTTAGTTTGCTGTGATGTGATGGTATTTACAAGGCTCTTTTGTTATTAGTTCAGCAGAATTTGGAATTAAATGGATGGCAGCTATTAACTTGGTTCTGGAACACTCAGCAGGGCCACTATAAGTGAGCATGCCTTAAAATATGAAACTTGTCCAAATAAAGGGTGACATAAATTTTGTAGTATAATTTAGTTTTAAAAATAAAACTAGGAAAATTACACCAGTGGACACATCAGGAGAATGTCCACTGTTAGAGAATTGCTAAGATGTAGCATTACAACACAAAAGAAGTTGAGAGAAAATGTCTCAACTGATGTGCACGCCGTGATCTCCTTTGTTAAAAAAAAAAAATGGGTGATGCTATCCATCTTCCTAGTTAGTAACCAATTTCCACACAGTTCTTTCACTTATAAGGTCTGACAACCTCTAATCCTTCCATGGATACTTACTTTTTCTCATATTGTTATAGAATTTTATTAGAGTAAGGTCACATAGCTCTGAAAATAATTGTGAAATGTTTCGGGGCATGTATTAGTCCATTCTCATGCTGCTAATAAAGGCATACCCAAGACTGTGTAATTTATAAAGAAAAGAATTTTAGTTGACTCACAGTTCAGCATGGCTGGGGAGGCCTCAGGAAACTTGCAATCATGGCAGAAAGGGAAGCAAACACGGCCTTCTTCACATGGCTGGAGCAAAAGTATGAGAACCGAGCTAAGGGGGAAGCCCCTTATAAAACCATCAGACCTTGTGAGAACTTACTATCACCAGAACAGCACAGGGGTAACCACCCCCATGATTCAGTTACCTCCCACTGGGTCCCTCCCACAACATGTGGGGATTATGGGAACTACAATTAAAGATTAGATTTGGGTGAGGACACAGACAAACCATATCAGGCATAAACCACATCTCATATTCCTTTTCTACACTTCACAGGGCCTTCTTATCTGACCATGGAACACACAGAAAACACTTGATAGATACCAACTGATTCTTATTGAAGTACCCTGATATAGACTAGAAGCATTCCACAATATACAGATAAAGCACTCAGCATTAGGTGGGCTGTGGTATACCAACCACAAAATAATATATTTATTTTTCAATATTTTTTCTTTTATTGATAAAAACTACACAAAAGCTAATTGATAATTAATTTAAAAAGCAATGTTACACATTATTTTGTTTTTAGAAATTTGTCAGCTTGGCAGTTTCATTCACTGAGCCCATGGTCATGTCTCTCTTATAGCCTTAGTCCACATGAGAATGATTATGCTGGTCTTCTCATTCGGAGATCTTCATGGCTCTCTCAGACATCTTACACAGTGAGGGCTGCCAATGGGACAAAACAAAATTCCTTCTATCATGTACCATATATGGCATTTGTCATGAAGGGTCATTCACCCAGACTTACTGGGTTTTCCAGTAGTTTTGTCAAACTTTGTGGTCAACTTTCTCTGTGGTCCATGGTAAAGCACATTTTCTTTTGGTACAACATAAGCTTTAATGCTCATGTTTTGTATTAGAAACTTGACCAGGAAAGAAAAAAATTAAAATAAGAACAAACAACATTTTTAAAGAAAAAAAAATGAAAGCAATTTAAATAAAATCTGTGAGAGTTACACACACCTAAAGAGGAAAACTGTTGTTTCCCTAGCTTCCCACCCACCCCTGTTTATTTGCTCCCCTGTGGTTCTCCAGCCCAGGAACCATGCAGTGTAGAAAAATCAAATATACAAACAAACCTATATGTAGCTAGGGTGAAATCTATTTTTATAAGAACTTGACACTCTTACTATTTACATCCGGGAGTATTTTTGTTTGTTTGTTTTATGTTTTAAAGCAAAGAAAGTTCTGCAGTCCTCCCGGTAATGCTGCAGGTGCATTCGCTGCCCTCTTCAAGCAGTTTTTTTTTTTTCTTTCTCTTTTCTCTATGCCATAAATGTTTTAACAGGAACGATGAGCTTGCTCGATTGCGCGATTGTGGACACCCATTCTCCTTTAAGATGAAGGCCCTCCCTCCCCCCATGGAGCTCCCCAGTGAGGAGTTGGCTTCAGCGTTAGTTTGCAATTCTCTCAAGGTAGATGGCCGGTGCTGCCGACCTGGCGATGGTGGCGATGAAACTGTGGTCTCGCCCCAGCTCCAGGCCGGGGCTTTCGTCCTGCTCTGGAGACACTGTCTCGTAGCCCTTGGTGACATGGAGTGGCTGGTGGGCCTGGCAGTACCCAATCACAGGCTGGTCATAGCTGTAATATGGCAAGGGCTTCATGTGGTGTGGCATCTGGATATGAGAAATAGAAAGATTGGTTGATTATAAAATTGCTTTGGAAAGATAGGACAGCATTCATCAGATTGTGTTTTTGTTCTCTTTCGTGCTGTTTCAAGTCATCAGGTACAAATTCAACTACAAATAAACATTAACAAAATCATGATTACTATTTAACTCAATATTGTTTTGTCAGCATATTATGTGTATAGACTTTGTACATAAAACAGTATCTTTCAACTTTTTATTGCTCTAGCTAGCTAGCTAGCTAGCCATTGCAATAACAGAAAGTTAGAAACAACCTAAATGCCCAAGGAATTTTAAAATTGATTATGTAGATCCTACATTTGAATGTAGATCTTAACAATATAGGGGAGGATCTATCTGTTGTAATATGGCAAGATATGGTACTAAGTAGAAAAATAAGGTGAAAAAGAATGTATGGTATGATCTGTTTTGTGTAAATAAATATATTTACATTTTTATTTATATATATAAACATATATGTAACTTTTTATTTGATATCTATACACAATTGAAATCTTTACTATCATCATGTGTAACTTTTATTTAGTTTTAAAAAATAATCACAATTTCCCATAGATTAATTATAACACTCTATCACATATCAATACTGGACCAAAGAACTCTGGAATCGTGGGAGAAGGCACATCTTTATGTTCATAATATGTAATGTTATTATTAGTTTTCAAGGTAACAAGCCAAATATGTGTCTATTGTTAGCATAATAGACCTGAGTAATGGTCTGCAGAAATTCATTTAATATAAAAAGCAGAAAATATCAGTTATAATAATTTTGAATTTTCGTGGAGCTTTTAATTAAGCCATACATTTCTGTTAAAGATAAATATATTCCAAATTTAGAAAAAAGCAAATGATACTTGCTTACTTGTTGTTCTCATGCTAGAATATTTCTCATACTTGTGAGTTACAATTTGACACTCTTGATGAACAATCTGCAGATAAGAAAAGTGCAAAGGCTCCATTGCCCTGTAAGGTTAGACGTTGTGGCAGGTTTTAAACTATTGACTCTCAGCTCTAAGTTCCCTTCTGTGGTTGCTTTTAGGATGCTGAGGTTTGGACTTTGCAAACCACTTATCTGTTTTATTTGTGGCTTCCTGTTAGGCTTTGCCAGTGGAGGGAGATGGCAAGACTTGGCAGGGAGAGGGAATTGCTCCCGTTGTTGGTGTCCTGTTTTGTTTCTTCCTGCTCCAGGAATTTATCCTAATGGCACGTCTTCATTCTGGCTATATCAATTTATTCCCATAGCAGCAGGTGCTGCCTCTTTGTAGTATTTCCAACATTTGCAGTATATCCAACATTTGATCTCATCAAGCCCTCCTCAGAGACACCAGCGCTAGCACCAGAGGGATTTGAGGTTTATCACCACAAAGCTTCTCCTCCAAGCTTTTAAACCTTAGTGATCTTCCTTTCATTCCCTCAGCCCTGTAAGGGTGGTAGCTACTTCCTAACATTGCTGTTTCTGTGATAAAACGGCAATATCTTAGCCTTTGCAT
The DNA here is from genome assembly GCF_009828535.3 of Hylobates moloch. NCBI lineage: Eukaryota > Metazoa > Chordata > Mammalia > Primates > Hylobatidae > Hylobates > Hylobates moloch. Next base: position 19,707,448 of record NW_026652290.1, read on the forward strand.
AAACTTGGTTAATAACTCTATATCCAGTTAGCATTCTTTCTAAAATTTCTTTCTTGAAATAACTGATATTTTGTCAGTCTCCCGACTGGACTATGTTTGAATCCTTCTGTATCTAAAAGTGCAGAAATTAAGTTGTTTTGATTTTATAATTTACTAGAGTTAACTACCAGAGGTCTTATGGCTCCCTATACTGCAGGGAGTTAACCAGTCTTAAATATAATTCAGCAAACTTATTTTTAGAAATCATTCGTCTGTTTACTATTCAGGTTCCTCAAATGCTCTTAAAACTAGCTCTAGTATTTTCTTGCTGGCATTTTTATTAACGTGATTAATACAACTTTGACACAAATTCACTCTATTTGTATGAGAATTATATTTTTAACACCTCTCTGCTTATTAAGGGGAAAGTCACCTCCACACAGTTTTTAAGACTTAGATTAAAAGCAATGTTTTCTGTGGGCGAATGCAACTCGTTAGTAGGTTATGAAATCAATTTTGTGAATCCAAATAAGCATTTAAAAAATTAAATTAGCTAGAATAGAAAGTATCGGAGTATAGAGTAAGGCTAAGTTGTTCATAAGAGTTTTGTTTTAAATTTATGTATGTGCATATCAATGTGTGTACTGGGTCATATTTTGAATTTTGAAAATTGGGAATCATGGTAAACCATGTTTTTGAAAAAATACTTGATCAAAGCACATATTCAGATTACAATTATTTTACAGTGACTGGCAATAGCCTAGATAAATTCCCATTCTGTTTTTACTATTCACTTCTATTAACTTGTATAGTTCACTGTTTTTCACAATGAGTTGGAAGATTAAATCAATATGTAATGCTTTGTTTCTGATTTGTTGTTGTTTTACTTCTAAAGGAAGGTAAAAACTATTTTCAGGAAGTCTTTTATGAAATAGTAACAAGAGTATTTCTCATCAAACAAGTTATTGATAAAATCTTGAATAACCATTCTATTCTGTAAAAAGGAGAATTGCAAAAAATACATACTAGGTCAGAGTTGTGATTGATAAAGTGATGTTTTAAAAATTGGACCTTAATTTCTGTGCTGACAGAGGTAGGAACAGACTGTAAAGTGACATGGCCGAATTACTAGATATTAAATACAAGTTAGCTCTAATCTACCTCACCCCAAATCTATTGTTTTGTTTTGTTTTTATTATTTCTTATTCAGTGAGACCTCTTTCAATCAGTACAGGTTCAGACGTAAAATGTTTGCCAGCAGGATCTATTTTAGGAAACCTCATAGGATTTTTTTCAGGGTGTCAGATTCCTGGAGATATGTGTGATTGGTGTCATGGGTCACTTAAACTCCAAGAAAGCATCGAAATGTAGGAAGACACTTTGTGCTGACATTTCAGCAGGGAGAATGTTTTGAAAAGGGACTTCCTAAGAGTAATACAGCCCATTAGTAGTCTCTTGTTAACTGGTGAAGTAACATAACTTGAAAATCACATAAAAATTCAGCAAGTTATTTCCAAATGGAAACAATATTCACTGATTATAGAATATTTATTCTACACTTTCACTTAAATAAATGACTAATTTTCTACAAATTAGCCAAATTACTAAAAGACATCAACATGAACATTAAACATGGGTTGTAGTTTTGTTCACCGTCTTGTAGCACTGTCAAGGGTCTTCACAAAGAAGAGATACTTGAATTCACAAACATGTATAGAACAGTGAATGTGAGATGAAATAAGGGCCTCAGGGATCTTTTTGCACAACCAGATGAATCTACAGATGAAAATAAGTAGATCATAAGTGAACATTGTTGAATTTGCAATGTTTACGTAAAGCCTTTTAATTTAAACTATAGTGGGAGAGAACAATTTCATAGCTAAGAAATCATGGTATTTGTCTTCAAATTGAGTTGACTCAAAAGTCAAGGGACCTGCATTAACTGCAAAGCTTTAGGTTTACATATTATACCATTTCTGAACTGAGAAAATTCGTTTTGCTATTACAATTGTAGTTTATTTTTTTATAGCACTAAAAAAAGGGCTCATTTCATTTTCTCTATTGTAATTGAGACAGGCTTAAAACCTCTTGGAGAGTAAAAACCATTGTAAAGTTCCCTCCTGCACAGCAGACCAATAGCAAGAATTCAAAAGCCAAATGCATTGGCAAGCTTTGAAAGAGTATCTGAAATGTTTGCTCTTTTACTCTTCAAGTCTATTCTATAGGGCGCTATGTATCAACTGAATTCGTGGTTTCTGAGGAGCTTAGAGGCTGAGGTCTTGTACTTTACAGTAATATTGTACAGTACATTAACCACCTGGGTCCCTGTGTGTGTCATTGTTTCCTTTCCAGTAGTCAAAACAAAGTATTCTTAAGTTTTGCTTAATTCAGATTTGGTATTTTTGTAAATGTGTTCTCAGAGCCTCTCCAAATGGTTCTGTGTTCCATCAGCTCTCTGATGAGCTCCACTCTATAGCACAGCAGAACAACACTATTTAAAGATGTCCTCGTTAGCACACTTGACTGCTCATTGACTGCATTGGAAGCTGAACTTTATTTACAGATAATGGATGTGGAGCATAGAATTTAAAAATCACATAGAGAAATATATTCTACTATTCTGAAATTCTGCTGTTTGCTACTCTGAAGTATATGAGCACTTTAACATAAATCACATTAAATTTTTCTTTCATTCAGGGATAGTTTAAATCTGAAGTAGGTTGTGAAAGGGAAGAACCATTATGACTAATTATAAGTCACTTTAATCCTCTTGAGTTTCAAGTAACTCCTCTGAAAATAGGGATAATAATGACAACTCATTGACCTCTATAAATTTCAGAAGACGCTGAAAGTATTCCCTGATACTGAACAAAGAAGGAATACACTGAAGGGACATAGTCACACTCTGGTTTTACTCAACACTGACAGTGTCTTTCTTGAAAGGTGACATGTCTTTTGTCTTACAGTTTCCATTTAGAGAGATGCTAGCACATGATGGCTCATAGATTGGCTCATTAACAAGCCCTTCAGTCCTATTTTCTGTGCTAAGAAGCTAAGAAACTTTTGTGTATGTTCTGGTTTTCTAAAAACATCATTTATTGTTCAACTAGAGTATTTTTTTCTTCAAATACAATGAAGAAAGTTAAAAGTGACACTTTTTTTTCAATTATAGGGGTTCATGGTGTTAGTGATTCAAAAAGAGAAGTTAGGGAGAGAGAGCGTATTTTTCAATGTTGGGAGGAAGGGTAATTATAGAGGATTATGTGGAGTTTCACAATCTGAAAATTGATTCAGATCCCATAATTCTACATCTATCATAATTATATTTAAAGTGAGAAATGAACGTGTCTGTATAGTAAATGTGAGAGCAATGTGAAATGGACTCTTGATATATATGATCGTGAAAGGCTTTTGAAGTTCAGTTTTGTTATGAGCATGAAATTCCAATATTGTGACCCTCTTTTCTCAAAGGTATTAGCATTAGTTGTAAGTCGTTTAAGAGTCGGATCATTTTAAAATTACCATGGACTATCATTAGTCTTATTAACTTTTCATGAACATTGTTCACATTTCAGCATGAGTTCTTTCAACTGAAGTCATAAAAAGTTGATTTTCAATTTTCTAAATGACATTTCGTCTCTAATTTTCAGAATTAAAGGATAGTGTCTAACTACTCAGGGCATTTAAAAAGTACCACTATATAAATCCAGATGAAGAATTCAATGCAGTTGAATTGCTTAGTGAAGATAGACACTTCACTTATTGAAAGTAAAATTAATTTTAAAATGAATGTCCATAGCTAAATGAATATACAACTTAGCTGTTATTCTACTGGCTATATTAGTATGTGACAAGAATGGACAAGGAATAAGTACATGTAAACAAGTTTGGGTACTGGTTTTTTTCAAGAACTTTTATTAAACTGATAGAACCTCAACTCATTTAACTTAAACAAAAGAGAAATTTAATTGGCTCATAGAATACAGGAAAGGATATAATGGCTAAACTAAAGGATGAGCAAAGATAGCACTGAGTATTAGGAACAACTGAACCTAGGAACACAATGTCATCAGGGTCCTGTCAGGGTCCTGTCAATCAAATGTGCCTGATAGTTTCAGCATGTTATCTTCATATCCTGGCTGCTGAATGGCTTCCTGCACCTGACAGACATGTAAGTGTGAAAGCTCCCAAGTTTTATGTATTCCACTCATGGTAGATTACATTTTGGCTACAGTTATTTCTACCACCCCTCACCAATAGGTGAGGTGTCTACTTTCTTTTGCCTAGAATACAGGCTGGCCTTGTAACTTCTCTTGACCACTACAACACAGTGACAGTGACACTGTGTGAGTTCCAGGAGCCTAACCTATCTAGCCATTACCCTGTGAACATGCTTGGATTATTTTGCCAGAGGATGGAGACTATGTGGAATGACTGGCATCTTAGACCACCCAGTCTCTGCAGCACTCACGGGAGCTCATCAAGCACATGTGCACAACAGCAAAGTCCGCAAAAGACCCTAGATATGCAGAATTGCTCAGCTAAGCCTAGCTCATATTGCCAACCTCCACAGACTCAAATATATGTTTTCTGTTGTAAGCCAATCAGTTTTGGTGTGATTTGTTATACAGTAAAACCAATAGAGCAGCTTCCATTACCAAAAGGGACTATATTATGTGGTCCCTGGTACCACTTTCATAAATATATATGAAAATATCTTGATTATTTTATCTAAGTAGTCTATCCCTGAACCATTTTACTATACTTACAATGTTCAATATTTATATAGATAAAGTTTAATCAACTTCTCAGTTCTGGTCATGGGGAGGAAGTTTTGCAAAGATAAGACAGCTCCCAGACAACTAAAAATTGATTATTCTGATGACTAGATAACTTATTTTACAACACTATTTTGAGAAAGTACCTTAAGCTCAAAAGTTAACTGTTCTGTATTAAGATGGAAATTTGAGTCCTGATCTGTGATTACTAACTCCAATTTCCCATTCCAATTAGTTTTGTAAAATGAAGTGCTTTTAGTTTTTCCATGTTTCTTTTTTCATCACCAATCCAAAACTCTTAGAAACTTCTGCAAGACAAAGAGGACAATATACTAACAAAAAAATGTTCTAGCATATCGTTCGATGCAGCTGTAGAAAAAACTGGAGAAAAATTATTTGCAAAACTATGAATCTCTCACTAGCATGGTGTATCCAGGGCTGGTAAAGAAGGAGAAAAATGCAGAGTTTTGAGCAGTTCCCTGAACCTGTGTAAAATGGGAGAGAGCACTGGACTTACAGGAAGAAAAGGAGCGTCAGCCTTACTCACAGGGTTCACGTTATAGAATACTAAGGGAAGCAAGGGCATATCTGAACCCGGAAACTCACATTCTATTTGTAAACTAAAATTAAACTAAGCCCTCCAAACTGACTGAACAGACCCTCTTTTGGCCCAGGGGGCCTAGAAAAAAACTGAGTTCCTGGCCATGGCAAAACAGGAGGTCAAACATGCCTCATTATACCCACTCCCTGGGGAAGTTTAAACACAACTGACCAACATTAATGTTGAAAAAGCTATCATAAGACTGAAAGAACAGATGCTTTGTGGCAATAAGATACCAAATTATAGGCAAGACCTAAGGCCATGCCAGGCAAGGATTAAGTCATGCACCCTTACAGATCATTTTGACCCAGTATGCTGTGGTTTGCTCTCACAGCCTGACTCTGGCACAGTGTCACATGATAAATTGGTAGACTTCTTTATCTTAATTTAAACATTCCTTTTTATGAACTTCAAGTTTTTAGACATAGCTTTGTTCCTTTAATCAATTGCAAATTAAAGAATCTCTGAACCCACTTAGGACCTGTAAGCCCTGGCTTCCGTATATTCTGCCTTTTTGGGCCAAACCAATGAATGACCTCCATGTATTGATTCATGAGTTTGCCTGTAACCTTTGCTTCCTTAAATTGTATAAAACAGAGTTACATTCTGACTGCCTAGCGACCACTTACTCAAGGCTTCTTGGGTTTATCTTTTCTCCGGGCTGTGCTCTCTCATATTGAATTAGAATAAACCTCTTTGAACAATTTGAAAGAGTTCGATTTGTTCTATCATCATATTTAAAGAAGGTAATACTTCAAGTGACTTCCTAAAACAAAATCTCTCTCCCTGCTCTTTTATTTCTTGTTGTTCATCTACCTTCACCAGTAGCAGTTTTTTCTTTCATTAATCAAACCAAACCTCTCTTTGAATAGAGGCCCATGCAATCTCTGAGCTCCTAATATTTGATATACACAAAAACCTCCCTCCCTAAAGAGAAGCTATAATAGAAAAAAATCTCCAGAAATAAGAAAAATTCAAGAATTCAAAAGAAGATGAGGAAGGCAAGATTTACTAAAAATGAATGAAAATAGAAACAATTTAAAATGTATTCTCATTGAACTCCCTTATCTAAAACATTGCTCAGATACTTAGTAGATAGTCACATATTTGTTGAATGAAAGAACAATAATCATACCCTTTATTTTGTTTTGAAGATGGAATAAATAATAAATCTAAAAAATAATCTATTTAATTTATGGAATAATTCATTAAATTTATTAACATTTATTTTAGAAAAAAAAGGAAAAAAGAAGACAGTGGTGCAAATTGATGCCTCATTTCTGTTTCTTTTCTTATGGGCTAAAATGTGTATAGTAGATTGAGCATGTAAAATGTACGATACTCAACACACTAGATGTTGGCTTTTTACACTGATTGGACTATTGGGACAATTTTAAACTTTCATTTTGACAAAAATTTCTCTATAGCATTTGTTTGTCTTGTCCTGTTGTTATTTAGAGGTGGGAACATGTACTATTTGTGTACTCAACAGTTATCCAAATTTTAAGTCAGGGGATAAGAGAACAAAACATCCATTTCCATCTTTATTGCTCTCCTACCAGGATTTGTTGTCTGTGAGGTGCCCAGAGAGTTGATTAAGTTAATGAATGAGGTACAGGCCATCTTTGAAGTTAGCTTTGACTCCATTAACTGGGAAGCTTATTACATTAGCAGCACTCGCAGCATTCAGTGAGGTTTTAGGCTAATGAGCTGGATTAATTAGCTGGTATTAATTTCTAAAGGCTTTCCTTCTGTAGCTCTGGCCCCTAAATTAGAACGAGTAAAGTCTCCCCAATAGTGCATTGTAAGCAAACAACCTATTTAAGTGAATCTACATAAATTTCCCTCCAAAGTACTTACTACAAAATAGAGATGATAGAATTTCCAATCACATAACTTTCTCCTTTGTGAAAAAAATAATTATAGAAGTTTTAATGATATACAGAAGACAAGTTTCTCCTAAAACGGAAAACAGTGATTATTACTTGGGCCCAAGTTCCCTCCAGGAAAATTAAACCCATACAAAAGTAAACAAACAGAAACAAATCCTATCAGTGTATACAACAGGATCAATTTAAGATATGTTTGTTTTAATCCCTTCTCAGCAATTTGAAAAAGGAAATGAAAGCAGGAATGCCAGTACTAAGAAGGTGTAATCGGCATTACAGAGTTTCCCATCCAAGTTCATTTGCAGTTTCTCCAAATATTTAGAATAGCCTATTTCAGTTTCCATATGAATTTGTGTAGTCTTCAATTTGGATCTATATTAAACCGTTTCTAGTGCCCTTAACTTGTTTTACGTAAGAACATGCATCTTGCCTGAGCAGAATGCAACTGATTTGCTTGCCTTTTGCAGATTTTGAACATATATTCACTTCATGACCCTCCCAATGCCTCCAATCTGACAGTGCAGTGGGCATTCAGTAAAACCCAGGAAATTAGTTAACAAATGTAAAGGTGAAATGAAATTCACATGTAAGGGAGGTGATTGAATTTCTTTCTATCATGTACCTCTGTAAAGCAGAATTGCATATCCCATGGTAAAAGTTTAGAACCTACAGACTGACACAGAAGGAATAAAACTGCAGAGGACGTACACATGCTTGATACAGTGAAATGATTGCCGTGAGTCTAATAGATTACAAATATAACTTCTTGGAAGACTGGCTGGTCCTCATGAAAAGAGGCATTGAGATGTATTTTTAATTATAAAAAGGGGAGAAGCCCATTTAGAAAATGCAATTAAAATTTTTATTCTGATTGAATAGATTTTGGAACAACATGGCAGAATGATTCACAAATAATACTGGTCTCATATTTTGAATAAAATGTGTAAAGGTCTAGGTTAATACCTGGATCCCTGCCATAGAGTGTATACTATTAAGGAGTAATTATATGAAAGTGAATTTGCCATAATAGTTCATTTATTTATGTGTTCATTTCATTATTCACATGGTAAATATTTATCACAGAGGTTGGCAAACTTTTTCTATAAAGGGTCAATAGTAAACATTTTAGACATGCGACCTATACAGTCTCTATCATAACTACTGCAGTCTGTAACAAGCACTCAAGTCTGCCTTTATCGTGAGAGAATAGGCTTGGACAAAACATAAATGAATGAACATGACTGTTTCCATAAAACTTTACAAACACTGACTTGGGATTTCATTTAATGTTCATGTGTTAAAAAATATTGATTTTCATTTGATTTTTTTGTTTCTAACCATTAAAAAATCTAAAATCATTTAGGTTGTGGGCCAATTTTCTGAGAGTTAGGCCTTGTGCTAGGAGCTGGGTATATAAAGAAGAATAAAGTAAGGGTGCTGTACTCAAGGAGTTTATTAAGAACTGACGAAATGAGACAAACCTAATTCCACTTCCCTGTGGTTTAGACTGCATAATATAAATCAGTAAAGCCGAGGTAGAAAAGCACTCCCAGCTGGCAGGCACTGCAGATTTCACTGTGAAGATCCAGGTCTTCTCTAGAATAAAGCTCTCAGTGCATCCCAGACAATGAGCTGGACTCACACAACCTTGGTACTTGGAAGTCAGACTTGAACCTTCAGGTGGGAGTGCTGAAGTCACTATTCAGGTCATTAGATCAAACATGATCTGGCAGGATAAAAGCCCACTGACCTTTTAGAGACGATCTCACAGGGACACTCTTAAGCCAGCAGACCTGCCCCTGGGTGTATGATGGTTTATAACTCAAGGCCTGGGAGAACTTTGGTGATTTTGTAAAAGGGGTCAGGTTCACAAGTTATCTAATCATAAACAATGTTTTTTTTTCCACCTATTGTGTGTGTGTGTGTGTATGTAGAAGTTAAAAATAAGACTTTTATTTCTCAATTTCACCAAGCCTTTTCCTCCTGTACTTGGACTTTTGTATTTACTATTCTCTTTGCCTGGGATCTCCTTCTTCCCCCCCTCAACCCGATTTTTCTGCAATGGGCTTGAGTTTCAGCGTAAATGTCATGCTTCTAGAGGGGCCTTCTCTAACCACCTGTTTAAAATGTCACCCCACCCTGATTCACATATGTAAACCATTTCCTTTTTCAATTCCTTGTTTATTTTCTTCATAGCATTTTTAAAAAATGTTAAATATTCTTAATGATGCTCATGTTTCTCCTTTGCTAATAGTTTACCCCAAAGTAAGCTTCACGATGTCAGAAAACTTTTATGACAAGTTTGCTGCTGTGTGTAGAATGCTTCAATAAATATGTGCTATAAGAATGTATGAATTTGAGAGATATTTATTAGAGAATTGAGTTGTATTTGGAAGAAGTTTGCCTCTAAAGCTGTGAGCGTCTCCCTTTCCTTTTCCTTTCTGTACTATCTCCCACCCATTCTTACTTTCAAATTAAAACAGGAGATCTAGAATCACAGGCCACCATTTTCAGCCTACAAATATTTGCATACCTGGCATTGTAATGAAAGCTAAAGATATTAGAATGACTAAAGCTGTCCATAACCTTAAGGAACCTGTAGTCTAATATGGAATACAAATGTAAGCAGATTTTTGTAATGAAATTTCACTTGTGGTGAAATGCCATATTGGAGATGTGTGAAAAGTGGCAAGGAAGGATAGAAGAGGGAGGGAGATGACTTATCAGGTGGTTTCTGAGCCAAAGAATGGGTGCTTATGAAGTCAGCAAGAGATAGACTGCTGATATGTGTAGCTTCCATATACAGACAGCATGTCTGCTACTGCTACCCTGGTAGCTGGCCACATATGTACCATAAACAGCCTGCTACCCAGGTTGTACATATCAAAAAGCTACTCATTGTCAAATCTCGGTGTATCCAACTCACCCACAACTTGCCCTTGTATAGAATGGAACACCCTTGATCACTTTAGCCATTATCCTCACCTCCCAGCCCAACACTGACTTAGCGTTTTGCAAAAAAATCATCTTTACCTTCTTATGAGCAGTGAAAACTAACCATAGGCCTGGGATGTGTAAGGACAGGTCATGAATTTGGCTGCTTTCTCAGCTGCTGCTGAAAAACAAAACAACCCCTGCCACCCCTGATTCAGAAGCCAAGAGGAGCCATTTGAGATTTCTTCAGCCATGCAAAGTGCCTTTAGAGCAGTGTTTCTCAGTCCTGGCTGCAACTTTGATAAATCTGTAGTGATTTTAAAAATACTTATGTCTGGTCCCTATCCCAGATCAATTAAATCAAAATTTCTAGGGTATGGCCCAGGCCACACTATGTTTAGAAAGCATCCCTGGTGATTCAAATGTGCAATCTAGGTTGACAACACCGCTTAATGTTAAATTTAGGTTGCTTTTGCCTAAAGATGTAGGCCCAGCAGGGAGTATACAGTATGATTTAATTCCCTATGCCTGCCTGGAGATTGCTTGACTCAAAACAAAGCAGGCTGCTTCCCAATCAAAACCACCAAATGCGGTGTATACCTGTGTTTTTTGAGCCTCCAACTAAACTTTCTTTTTTCTTAAGTTCATTACCACTAATTATTCTGTATCACCAATTTGAGCCTCTTCACTTGGCCCTATTTATATCCTTGTTGGTGATTAAACTGCCAGTCTCTTAGTTACCATCAATTTGGTTATGTATAAATTCTATTCTTTTGTCTAAAGTTAGGTGTAATTCAGTTGGGTAAGTTTAACAGCCATCATTATACACATGTTTTCTAAATAGCTACTTGTAGGTGAATTTACCTTGCATTGATGGCGAAGTGCCCATAAATGTTCAGCCAGCTGGAGAACTCCTTTGGCTAAACACTTTCACAATCTATTTCTTTTCTTTTTTTAAGTAATTTAATTTACTGAGATGGTAGTAATAGCCCATTCCACTTTGCACTATAGGGAAGAAAGGATATTTTTATCTACTTAAAAGCTAATAAGGACTCTCACTGTTGAAAAATATTCAAACCTCCCAATTATTTCCATCAAGCGATAAATTTAAAGGAAAAGGAAAAGAATTAAAACCCCAAAGTGTTAGCAAATAAGCAATAATGACAAGGAGAAACTTAGGGGAGGATCATTAAATTTATCATCTCTGCTTTAAAGCAACCTGATGCTCAAATATTAATATGTAGGGGGACTGCAAAAGGATGTCCTCTGACACTGGAAATAATAAGCATTGCCACATAATTCATGAAATTCACCATTTGTGTCAGTAAATCATAGGAGGAGATGATCTGTATGTGTGAGACTACAGAGAATAGCTTGCAAAAGCTGTTCTCAAATTGTCCACTCACTCACCCCCAACTACATCCGCTACCCATGCCAAAGATCACAGGGCTTATTTACTTGGCTCTAACTGTTACACCGTGCTCCAGCATGTACCCTCATGGTCACATGCTTGCACTTCCTCATCGCTACAGAGCATTACCTTTACAGACTACCTCCATTAGCTCGTATTTCAGAATGAAGCTAAATTGAATATCCAAATTGTTTGACATACTCCAGGGGAGTTAGATAAATTCACCACGCTGTACTTCGTTATTTTTCCTGGCCATCACCCAGAATATAAGCTCTTCTGGGCATCTAGACCTCCACACCATTTCTATAATATTATTTTTGTTTTTCTCTGCCCTAATCTTTTTCTGCTTTTCCTATCAAAAATTCTACCCTCACCTCTGAAACTCTGATTTCATTACTAACTACCCTTCACCCCAAACTACTTCAATGAATGTGTGTAGCTTTCTCTGCTGTGTATTATGATTTAATTTTATGTGGCTTCTATATGGAAACTCAAAGTGCAATTTGTAAGGACAGCAGATAATTTGTATTTATTGTTCTGAAAACATGAACAGGTCCATGATTATTTTAACTCATCATGCAGCAAAACTCATTGATTTAGATTAATTAAGTAGGCCAGGTGTGGTGGCTCATGCCTGAAGTGCTAGCACTTTGGGAGGCCCAGGTGGGAGGATTGCTTGAGGCCAGGAATTTGAGACCAGCCTGGGCAACATGGTGGGAACATGGCTCTACACACCACGGTATAACTCTTTAATGAAAGCCATAAATTACATAGCATTTTAGAAAATAGAGTTTATGTCATGTGAAACAGGAAGTTTGTGTTTAAATAACATAACATCAACAAGCTACTAGTGTCTTTTCACTTCTATCCCCTTGATGGGTAGAGTTTATGTAATATGACTGATGGAAAAGAGAGAACTAACTGGTTGTGCAAGTAGAGTCTCAGAAGATCGAGGAGAAGAAAACAAATGATAGAATGGCATTCTCTTCCTGTCTATCGCCTAGGATTGAGGAGGTAGGAAGTGATGAAAAGGTTTACAAAAGATTTGGTGACACACTGAACATAAAAGGTGGCATATATTTTCTAGGGAGTTTATTCTTCCCTATTCTGGGAAAAAAACAGTGCTCTCATATTCTTTGTCTAGTTAGTGGCATTAACACTCTTTGCACTGTGGACTGAATACTTGTGTTTCTCCAAAATTTGTTTTTTAGAGCCTTCATCTCAAATGTGGTTGTATTTGGCAATGGGGCCTCTAAGGAAGTAATTAAAGTTAAATGAGGTCACAAGGTGGGTTCCTGATCTGCTAGAATTAGTGTCTTTATGAAAAGAAATAACAGAGAGCTCTCTCTCTGTACTTGCACAAAAACAGTCATATGAGCACACAGTCTGTGGCCACCCACAACCTAAGAGTCCTCAGAGTGAAACCTACCTTAATAGCACCTTAATCTTGGACTTCCGGCTTCTAGAACTGTAAGAAGCAAATGTATGCTGTTTAAGCCACCTTGCCTATGCAGACGAGTTAGGATGATCCAAACGTATGAACAGAGACTTTGGTACTGTGGAGTGGAGTGCTGCTCCAAGAAATAGCTAAAAATGTAGGCATGGTTTTGGATCTGGGTCATGGGTAGAGGCCAGAAGAGTTTAGAGGTACATGCTAGAAAAATACTAGGTTGTCATGAAGAGTTTGTTGGTAGAAATATGGAAGAAGTTAAAGTTAATTCTGGTGAGGAATCACAAATAAAGAAGAGGGTTAGAGGGTATTCTGCACATTGTGGCGTGTTTAGAAACACCCCTTGCCTCTACCCACTAGATATATATATATTCTTTTTAGAGAATATATAAACAATCATAAACAGAATGGTGGTAGAGGTATGGATGATAAAGGTCATTCTGGTCAGGTCTCAGATGGAAGTTAGGAACAGATGATTGGTCACTGGAGTCTTTGTAAAAAGAACTCACCTGAATGCGTTGCAGTGTTTAGAGGAAGAAAAAATTGTTAGTAATGATACTGGATATTTAGCTAAGGAGATTTCTAAGCAAAATATTGCAAGTGAATCCTGGATTCTCCTGACTGCCTATAGTAAAACAATGAGATACAAAAGATGAATTGAAGAAGAAATTATTAATCAGAAAGAAACCAGAACTTAAAGATTTGGAGAATTCTCAGCCCATGCATATTGCAAAAAAAAAGAAAAAAAATGAGAAAGCATGTTCTAAAGAGAACAATAAGGCTGTGACTGGACCATTACTTGATAAAGTGATTATAGAATTATATAAACTGAGGCTGGGCACGGTGGCTCACGCCTGTAATCCCAGTACTTTGGGAGGCTGAGGCGGGCAGAGCACGTGGTCAGGAGATCGAGACCATCCTGGCTTACATGGTGAAACCTCGTCTCTACCAAAAATGCAAAAAATTAGCTGGGCATGGTGGCGGGCACCTATAGTCCCAGCTACTCCGGAGGCTGAGGCAGGAGAATGGCATGAACCCGGGAGGCGGAGCTTGCAGTGAGTCGAGATAGAACTACTACACTCCAGCCTGGGCGACAGAGCTAGACTCAGTCTCAAAACAAAAAAACAAACAAACAAAAAATTGTATAAACTGAAACACTGCCAGTTTGAACTAAGGGATACAGAGAAAGTGGGAAAGAATGAAGAAAGCTGAACTTCTGGGATCCCACCAGGCAAGGACTATAGAGCTATCCAGCTGCCAATGTAAGTTTTCCTTCTAGAGAAGGGAAGAAAAAAGAAGGATGACCCAAAGGCTCTTCAGAGATCATCTGGGCTGCCCCTCCCACCATAGGGCCAGGGGAAAAGGCTGATTCCTCCTTGGTTTCAACAAGCCAGGCTTTTTCAGCCTTGGGGGCAGGACCCCAGCCTGGAAAATTGTGGAAGTGGAGCTGCTGCCTAAAGTCATGGATATGGAGTCACTACCCAAGTTGGTCCAGAAAATGGACCACCACCCATGTAGGCCTGGAGAGTCGGGAATTGAGCCAAAAAAGATTATTTTGGAGCCTTAATATCCAAAGGAGTTTGCCTTGTAGTGGAATTTTTTTGGGACCCATCACAACTTCCTTTCTTTCATTTCTCTCTTTTAGAATAGATCGTCTATTCTATGCATGTCACAGCATGATACTTTGGAAGCACATAATTTGTCTAGTTTCTCAGTTCACAGCTAGAGAGAAATTTTGCCTCAGGATGAACTATATACTTCCATTCTCACCTATATCTGATTTAAGTGATATTATTTGAGAGTTAAGAGTTTATACAGGAAAAAGTTAATGTTTTGGGGGATGCTTGGATGAAATAAATTTATTTTGCATGCAAACAGAACATAAAGTTTTGGGGAAGAGGAGCAGAATATTATGTGTCCTAACCCTCAGTATGGCTATATTTGGAGATAGGGCCTCTAAGGTAGTAACTAAGGCTAAATGAGGTCATAAAGATGGCAAACTGATCCAATAGAATGAGTGCCCTTAACAAGATGAAATGCTAGAGAGTTCTTTTTCTCCCTTTTTCTCTTTCCCCATGTGTACAAAGGAGAGGTCATGTGAGCACACTTGAGATCACTACTGTCTACTAGCCAAAAGAAGGGGCCTCAGAATGAAGCCTTGGTTGCTATCACCTTAAGCTTGGACTTCTGGCCTCCAGGACTGCGAAATAAGCCTCTGTTGTTTAAGCCAACCCATCTGTGGTATTTCATTCTGAGAGCCCGAGCCTGCCAACATAGGCACTGTCACCATAGCCTGGTAAGGCTTTGTATGAAGAAACGTGGATGATGTCACAATGATGGAGGGAATGTAGCTGCAGCTGATGAAGCATTTTGTGAGAAAGTATTGTTAGTTCTTCTGCAGGTGTCCAGAAACATTTCTTGAAAGAGAGATAAGTCAAATTCTGCAATTTAATAATTGAGTGGTGGCTTTGGTGGCATTTATCTAATTTGTAGATTCTGGACTGAGAAGAAGACTGCAAGGATCATTATATTGGCTGCCTCCAGATATTGTGATCTTTCTCCAGAGAAAGTACCTCTGAATTTAGGGAAGAGCCTACAGGAGCATGATCATTTATCCTTCCTTGAACATCTTCCTTCTTTCTCCATTACATAGTACAGATCTTTATAGCATTTAAATGAGGCTGGAACTGGGAGGGCGTTATACATGTGGGGAATTGTTCCTTTCTTGTGCCTTACATTTAACATCCAATTGAAATCCAAGCTGGAGACATTTATATATATTTAGGCTCTATTTCTCATGGCATCCAACTGGGGACCATGGCATTAATACATTTTCTTAAGATCCTCTAAGGTGCAGTTCTCCTTGTCTTTCTATGTTATCCCAAAGGACCATGACTACTGAAATGGAGTCCAGGCAACTCTAAATTAATCCGTGTCTTTGGATTGCATATTGGCTAACCTCCTTTTACCCCTTCAGTTCTTTTAACCGCCCTTCTGTGCCCTGCATTGTGCCCAAGGAGGCTTGGAGGCTTGTTCTATGACTAGATTCCTTCATCAAGTTCCCTTGCTGTCTGACTGGTTCATTTCTGTAAGTAAGAGGCACCCAGTGCCAGTAGGAGAGATAGTATTTATTTCTTGCTAATCATTCCTGCCGTGCTACAGTTCTGAAGTAACTAGTTTCTGCTACAGCAGTAGTTGTCAACCTGTGGCAATTTTCCTCCTAGGGAGCTTTTAGCAGTGTCTGGAGACATTTTTGGTTGTGGAGATTGAGGTCTACTGGCATCTAGTGGGTAGAAGCAAGGGGCGTTTCTAAACATGGTATAATGTGCAGAATACCCTGTATCCCCAAGGAAAAAAGAACTATCTGATCTAAAATGTCAAAAGTGCAGCTGCTGAGAAACCCTAGGCTATAAATATAGATCTTGTTAGATGAGCCCTGTAGACAAGCCCTCCTTCACAGCTACAGCTCCTGCCTAGATCTGATAACCCTGCATCTTCACTTTATCTCTTCAGGCCAAGTGGAGTGGTAAGAGATTCCTGTTGTTTCTGTTCGAATTGTTCACCACCCTTTGCAGATCCTCCCCTTAACACTGCTCCTATTTCTACAAAATTCCCTCTATTAAATTCTCTTTTTATTCAAACTTTTGAGTGTTCAGTATTTCTTTCTGGGATTCTGACTGACATATAGTTTAGGTGCACATGCAGCAATTTATGTGGACGTTTAACATCATCTTAATTTGTGTATTACATTGGAGGTGGAATGACAAACTTCTTTCATCTGTACTAATTGCTAACATTTATTGAGTGATGTCTCTGTGCCACCAATCTTTATGAGTGCTTTATGTGAACTGAAAACTCATTTAGGGTTCACAGCAATGCTATAATTTGGGTGGTAATATGATTCCCATTTAAAAAATGGTAAAATTGAGGCACAGGTGTGAAATGACTTGCCCAAGGTCACATACTGAAAGTGGTTCTTAAGACCTGTGCTCAACTACTATCTCATGTAGATACTCTGCCTTTAGAAATAAACCACTCTATAATATCTAAAGCTACAGTTGGCTCTAATTTATCATCCAAGTGTGCATCACGAACAGATTTTCAGGGTGGCATTCAAGGCAAGTTTTGATGGCAATCCATGCTCCCACTCTGCATAGCATTTCATTTTCTCTTTCTTTTACTTCTCTTCCTTAACTTCTTTCCTCCTGTCCTGCTTCCCTTTTTCTCTTCCTTTGTTCTTCTTTTATTTTTACATGCCCCTTCACGTCTACTCTTGCCTATTTTTGCAAAATGTAGGTTTGTCTCTGGCACCTAAATGTTAAAATGGACTGAGTTCCATCTTTTGAGTCAGAATGACACGCAAACCATCAGCAGCAGAAAGAATCTATAAAATATTAATTAAGCCTATTCTTGGGATTTAATGAAATGTTAGGCATAAAATCATTTAAACGTTAATTTTCTAAGTGCCAGTCCCTTGAAATGACAATATCAGCCACTTTCGTAAGAAATTTGTGACATAATTGATTGATTCTTAAAGACTAAGGAAACAGAAAAAGCAGGTTTTAATTTATGTGCATATTATATAGAGATAGAATCTTTTTAAAAAGACAAAGTGATATAATTTATGTAAGGCCTTTGGTTTGAAAATATATAATGTTGCTATTTGAAAGTAATAGCTTCTTTTGTCTAAGAAATTATGACAATAGAAGAAAAGTATATTGGTTTCTTTACATGCAACAATTCTAAGAATGGTAATTTCTTCTACCTATTTTTCACAACAAATACACACAACACTTAATATCAAAAGCTTAGTCCGGCCAACACTATGATAAATTGATGCATTGGTGGATGAGTGAAATTAGATTTTTTCCTTAGAATAAATATTGGCTTTTCATTAGGTCAATTCAGAGTTTAAAGCATGCAAAAGAACTACCTAGGAAGTGATGGCTTCTTCAAAGAGGTTTAAATACTCTTTCTAGAGATATACAAATTATCCATGCTTGGGGAAAACAATTTTTTCCCCAATTTCTATGGCTAATTGAGAGAAAGCACAACATAAGTGTCCTAAATTTATATATGGAAAGAGTTAGGACTGGAAGTTTATGATTGTAAAATCAAAGAGCTCTTCTATTTTTCCCTCTTATAGGTACAAATATATCCTCAAAAATTAGGAAAATAAAAAATCCCTTATTATTTATGGCAACTTTCGCCAAATATCTTTCATGCAGTGCGAGAACAAGGATATTCTCACTAGGCATTGCAGAGACTTCACTGAAATTAGGATCTGATTCCTCCTGCATGAAACCCTTAAAGATTTCTGAAGGATTCGGAGAGATTAATTGCCTTTTTCATTATTTGTAGGGTATAGAATGTGCTGGGGACATGCTATATTGAAATTCACATAAAACTGACACAAAGAAATGTCTGTCTTGATGTACACATCACTCTAGTTAGTGTTATGAAGAGGTTTGAACAAAGATATCAAATGAAACATCTTGTGGCACAGTTTAAGAAATGACTCATCTTTCTTTCAGGGCTTCCTCATAATCACTAAATAGTTTTAGGAACAGTGGGGCTATAAAGAATCTATTTCATTTCATGACCATAAAAAGAGGCAGGTGAAGATCATTAACATCTTCATAGGACTAGACGGAATGTTCTGCTCCCTTGGTGTCATAAACTGCCACCACTATTTAAGGAACTCCTATTTACTTAGACCAAGTCTACCCTGAAAAACACACAGAAAAGTGATCTCTAGTGATTTCACTATGTTCTTATTCCCAATCGCATGTAGGACTAGAAAAATGTCCTGATAAATAAAGTGAAGAAATTAATTTGGAAGATATTTAAGGCCTGCTTTTGCCTTAGTCTGTGTTTTCTGTGAACACTAACTTCTCTATTGGGAGTAGTTGACAATGATAATATAAGCTAAGCTGTGAAAATAATTAGATGAATTTCGGATTTGAGATGTCTCTAAATAAAAGCGCATTTGCAACTGAAAAAAACAAAAATAATAACGAAAACAATAATATGGTTGTTAAAATCCTATGCTCAGTGTGTCCAATGTTCTTTATCACATTGGTCCACCTACTGTAATTCACCTGACCTAGGATTTTATTAGAAATGCAAACTCATGTCTGACCCCAACATACTGAATTCGTATAGGCATTTTAACAGGACCCCCCAGATGACTTGTATTTATATTAAAGTTTGTGAAGCACTGCTTTACAAATCAGTTGTTTCACAGTAATTATCTACCAGAATGGAAATTGTATTTTTCATAGGAAAAATAGAAGCCCTATGTTTCTGCCATGCCTAGATAAAAAAGTGCATTAGAACAAAAAATAATACCTTTTTTTCAGAATGCTGAGAAGTGGTTCTTCCACATCAGCAGCAATAGCATCGACTATAAACTTCTTAGAAATATAAATCATTTATCCCCATTCCAGACCTACTCGATCAAACCTCTGGGCTTGGGCCCAGGAATCTGTTTGAGCAGGCCTGACATTATTCTAATGCATACTGTTGCTTTTAGAGTGGGAGATGAAGACTCACCAGATACAGTCAATCACTCTGAAAGTCAATTGACTAGTTACCAAATAAAAGGAAAATGTAAGTTTCAAAAAGGGGCTTAGATGGAAAATGGACTTTTTTCATGAACAATGACAAGTTTTAAAGGATTAATAATGTAATACATGTGAAATAGACTATGGTTGCTATATTTTCTCCAATGTCATAAATCCTTGTCTTTCAAAACTCATACAAAATATTAGCTCCTTCAGTAAACTCATTTCTTAATAACAGTAACTTTTTGCTGTTCTGAACTCCCATCTCCATCATCCGTATTGACCATGTGGTGATTTTTACTTTCCAATAATTGTTACCAGGGACCACAGAGGAACTGCTTTCTGGAGTAGTGTAATGTTCTGGAGGGTAAGGTTTGCGTCCTGTACTTATGTAACCCCCAGTCACCTATATCTGCAACACAGTTGATATCAAATGTGTGTTCTCTATTTAAATGTTTGTTAATGTTTTAATTTCGGGATGAAAAGGCCAGTATTTTTGCTTGTTTCTTTCTGGTTTGGAGGTCATTTTAATTCTTTTTAAAATATGAGTAACTACCTGTAAAATATATTGAGATCTCTTGATTAAAAGTAAAAGCCACGTAAAATACATCTCCTTTTACATATTCAGCATTTTTTAAAAACCACCAACAAAGTCACAGAAGGTCTTTTACCCCCCAGTAGTCCAATTGAAACATCTGACATAACATAAAATATGTCTCCATTTTCATGCATTTAAATTTCTAATTGTTTCTCGATCCCTTGGAGAGCTTTTCTAGGTCAACTAAGTACTCACACTGTGCTACATGTTCCAAGAGTTCAAGTTAGCCTTTTCTCTGTAATCCTCAAAAAAACAGAATGCTAGCACATGCTCCTCATTTATACAATCGTTAGAAAAGATCCTAAGAATAATTTGATTATTTGACTGTCAAATGCAGGCCCTTACAGCTGTAGATGTCTGTTTAATGATGTTATTCCTAGCTCCTTAACATTTAATATTCGCCTCTTCTTGTACTTTAGTTTCTAATCCAGATTTAATCCTGAAAAAAAAACTTTTTAAAAGGTAACAAATTGTTGAAAATACAGTGACACTATCACTGATTCCTCACTTTCAATTCAAAGAAATGATTAAAGGAAGAAAAAGATGAGGGGAGAGCCACAGGAGTTGGAATCGCTGTATCAGCTCTTCGGAAACAGTATCAAGTTCCATTCATGTCCCATGACCTTAGAGGATTTCGGTGAGATTTAATGCAGTAGGAACGAGAGAGAAGAAAGAAAACAATGGCTGACTCAGAATTACTCAGTCTGATTTAGATAAGATTGAAGCAAAATCCAATGAAAATGACCTTGTTTGTAAGAATGAGGAATGGAGGTGAGGTGGGACAGTAGCAATGGCTCCAGGAGGAATCCCTTTAACCACTGAGCTCCCATAGCTTTTTTAAGTAGCTGCCTGGAGGAGCTGAGGCTCAGCACTGCCTTTGCTTTGGACAGCTTTGGCTAGAACACTTGCCTGAAGCAGCAAGAAGGCTGCATGCTGTACCTCAAATTCTTGCCAGGTGAACAGAAAAAAAAAAAAAAAAAAAAGAAGAAGAAGAAGAAGAAGAATATCAGTTTAAGTCTGGCCTGGAAGGCACATCAAAGGCAGAGGTGAACCTAAACTGCAGGCAGAAGATCTTTCTCCTCACATACCCAAGGGACTGGTCCCTTCCTTTGCCTCTAATGCTGTAGAATTCTTGATTCAACAGCCTCTTCAACAACCTGACATCCTGGAGGACTCTATGTGACCATGAGGAGTTTGAGGGACAGGGACACCTACCCAGGTGATTTTTGAGGAAAGTTGCAGTCCAGCCTTTCTTTTATCAAAAAGAGAGGGATAATAAACCAAAATAAACATCAAAACATAGGGAGTAGGTATGACACAAATGCCAAGATTTAAGGGAATTATGTAAGAATGGTGTTATGGACCAAATGTTGTATCCCCCCAAATTTCTATGTTGAGATCATAACACCCAATTCCATGGTATTAAGAAGTAAGACCTTTGGGAGGTAATTAGGTCATAAGGGTGGAGCTCTCATCATGGGACCAGTGCCCTTCTCAAAGAAACCCAGAGAGCTCTCTCACTCTACTCTTTTCCACCAAGTGCAGAGACATTGAGAAGACAGCCATTTATGAACCAAGAGGAGGACATCAGATCAGCCACCATTTCGATCTTGAACTTCCCAGGCTCCAGAAAAGTGAGAAATATTTTTTTTTTATTAAAGCCACCCAGTCTAGGGTATTTTTTGTTATAGCAGCCTGAACTGACTAAGAAAAATTAAATGGGAAAGAAGTAGTGATAGGCAAAGAGAATAGGAAACTGAGCAATGTCTAAATAAAAGTTGGTAGTCTAGTACTAAAATAATAGAAAATAAATGTTGAAAGAGATGAATATGTTTTAAAAATCATAACCTAGTTATAAAACTGAACATGACAGTCTCAATTTGACCAACCTTTGGACAGATATTTTTTTCGGCCTATAAGCCCCGACTTCATTTAAAGGGGCATTAACTTAGAAAACTTACAATTTGAATTTCTTTCTCCACTCCTTTGAGATACAAGAGTGCCCACTTATTCACATTTTTGCTGTCTAGGGATTCAGTTACTCTCAGTATAGTACAATAAGACATTTTGAGAAAGAGACTGCAGTTGTATAACTTTTATTACGGTCTGTTGTTATAGTTGTTTTATTTTATTAGTAATTGTTAATCTCTTACTGTGACTAATTTATAAATTAAACTTTAGCATAGGTATGGAATATATAGGAAAAACATACTGTATATAGAGTTTGGGTCTACGACCATATCACCCTGTATGCGCCTGATCTCATCTGATCTCAAAAGCTAAGCAGGGTAGGGCCTGTTTAGTACTTGGATGGGAGTCTGGTACTATCTATGGTTTCAGTCACCCATTGAAGGTCTTGGAATGTATCCCCCAAGGATAAGGAGGACTACTGTGTGCCTTTTCCCTAACTCTTGCCAATTTTACAAACCAGGAATATCTTTCTCAAGGACCTGGGAGACATCTCTTTGAAATGTAATCATCAGGAATAATGGTGCCTCTATCTTCCAGTCTCTGGGGAATGATAGGAGCCTAATTTCCATAAGCCCCAAGTAGCAAACCCAGATGGCCTAATCACATTTATCATTCTCCACCATAATGGCCTCCAGTAGTTTTTCACTAGCTCAGTCCAGGGCTTACACACTTTTCTGCCTTTGCTTCCAGCAAAGTTCTACTTAATTTTTCTCTCTTATTGCAGTAGTCTTAAATAAACTCTTTCTTGCCATTTAACTTTATTCAGTGCAATTCTTCTTTGACAAAACTCATAACATTTCAGTGAAAGCTAGTATATTATGCAGTATATATGTGAAAAAGTAAAATCACACATTTTTCATTATGATTTCATACAGTAAAGTGATATCATTTATCATTCTAGAAGTTGAATTTAAAGAAAAATTTTAATTTTAGATAAAGTGATTCAAAGCAAAGGAACAACTAAAAATAAAAAATAATAAATTATTAAAATTCCCCTTAAATTAATTTAAAAATAAATTTAAAATTTCCTAAGATGTAATCTTTACACAGAAAAACACATTAATAAAATATATAAAACCAAAAAGATTTTAGGAAGAAGTAAACAAATAGAAATCTAAAGAGAAATTGAACAATTCCTCAAAGTTGTTGGCATTTTTTTTTTGACCATGTGGACAAAATTATGAATAATGGTAGCAGAGGTTTGATCCTGAAATCAATAAATTTTATTTACCTGGTATAACATATTTCCAGAATTCTTAAATTCCATTAATAATAAATACATCTTCAATTTGAGATAATTATAGCTGTTTGAGAAAAAATATATAGCCGATCTTTGAACAACGTGGGGATGAAAGACACCACAGTCAAAATCCATATATGTCTTTTGACTACCCGAAAACTTAGCTACTAATAGCATACTTTTGACTGGAGGTTTTACCAAGAACATAGTCAATATATATTTTGTATATTATATGCTGTATTCTTACAATTAAGTAAGCTAAAGAAAAGAGAACTTTTTTTTTTAGTTTTAGTTTTTAGACGGAGTCTTGCTCTGTGGCCAGGCTGGAGTGCAGTGTTGCAATCTTGGCCCACTGCAACTTCTGACTCCCTGGTTCAAGTGATTCTCCTGCCTCAGCCTCCCTAGTAGCTGGGATTACAGGCACGTGTCACCACACCCAGATAATTTCTGTATTTTTAGTAGTGAAGGGGTTGCACCATGTTGGCCAGTGTGGTCTCGATCTCCTGACCTGGTGATCCACCTGCCTTCGCCTCCCAAAGTGCTGGGATTACAGGCGTGAGCCACCGTGCCCAGCCAATAAAAGAGAACATTATTAAGAAAATAAAAAAAAGACAAAATATATTTAGTATTCATTAAGTGAAAATGGATTATGATAAAGAGCTTCATCCTTATTATCTTCACATTGAGTAGGCTGAGGAGGAGGAACATGAGGAAGGGTTGGTCTTGCTGTCTCGGGTGGCAGAGGCAGAAAAGGTAGAGGAGGTGGAAGGAGAGGCAGGAGAGTCAGGCATATTCCATGTAACTTTATGGAAACACATCATAATTTCTATCTGACATTTTTGCTTTCTAATTTCTCTAAAAACATTTCTATGGAGTACCAATATTTTTGCCACTGTTTGCATAAGTTTCAGTACTTGTATCATAGGAGTGTTCATGTAGTAAACAAAGTCAAAGTTAGTCTTAAATAATTGAAATCTTTTTGCCACATTGTCTAATGTAAATTTGTTTTCTGGCATTGCTTCTTCTATGTCTTCTTCCGTAGCAGGTACTGGTTCAAAAGCACTCATCTCCATAAAGTTGTCTTCTTTTAATTCCTCTAGTGTGGTGTCTATTAGCTCTCGAATTTCTCCAAGATCCATATCTTGAAACCCTCCCATGACTTTTTCATATCCACAATCTCTTCATGATTTCTTTGATTGGCTCTATCATAAATCTTATGAATTCATTCACAACATTTAGACATTGTTTCTTCCAGCAGGTATTTATTGTTTTGGGCTTGATGGCTTTTGCAGATTTCTCTGTAAGTAGCATGACATTTTCAATGGTGTAATCCTTCCAGACTTTCATAATGTTCTATCATGGTTATCTTCCACAACATTGGCAATCCTTTCTATATAGTACCATGTGTAATGAGTCTGAAAGGTCCTTGTGATCCCCTGATCTAGAGATTGAATCAGAAATGCATTTGAGGGCAAGTAGACCATGTAGAGGCCTTTGGTGCTGAACTCATGAGGTTCTGGGCAGCCAGGGGCATTGTTCAATATCAAAAGAACTCTAAAGGGCAATTCTTTACTGGCAAGGTATTTTTTGACAATAGGGACAAATCACCAATAGAATCAATTTAGAAAAAAGAGTTCTTGTTGTAAAACAGACCTTCCTGTTTTACAAACAAAAGACTGGCAGCTGGTGTTTATCTTTTACCTTCAAGGCTCAGGAGTTAGCAGCTTTATAGATAAGTGCAGTCCTGGTCATAAATCTGACTATATTTGCATGAAACAGTAGAGTTAGCCTATCCCTTCCTATGTTAAATCTTGGTGCTTATTTCTCTTCCTTATTGATAAATATCCTTTGTGACATTTCTATTTTTTTCCTGAAGAGGGAACATTTTTATCTGCATTAAAAATCTATTCAGGTAAATATTTTTTCTCCTCAATGGTTTTCAAAAATTGTATCTGAAAACTCATCTGCTGCCTCTTGATCATCAGAAGCTGCTTCTGCTGTTAGAATATCTTGACATTTTTTTAAAGCCAAACCTCTTTCTAAAATTATCAAACCATCCTTTGCTGACATTAAATACTCAAGCTTTAGATCTTTCACCTTCCTTTTGCTTTAAGTTGTCATAGAATGACTTCATTTTGTCCTCAAATTATATTAGAGTCCATATGTATGCCTTTCTTATAGCAATCTTGTACCTGCATAAAAGCTCCACTTTAAATAAAAGATAAAATGGTATTTCGCAACACGTGTAAGATTTATGGGCCTGCTGATGTTGCTGCAGCGATGGCTTCACAAATTTCCTTTCTTTTTTTTGCAGTGGTCCTTACACTGGATTCATTTATCTTGAAATGTCAGGCAACTACAGCTACAGATCTAAATCTACAGTACATATCAAGCAATTCAGCTTTTTCCTGTAATTTTATGACTTTTCTTTGCTTGGGAGAAGTTCCAGTATTACTAATGGTGCTTTCTTTGGGTCCCATGATGTTATTTAAGGTTTACGATATTGCACTAAACATGTTTTAAGCAAATATTCACAACACTTGAGCTCACTGCAACAGCAACAGGAGGTGACTATGAAATTATTACAGCAGTACAGTAATAAATTACTATTGGTAATTTTATGCAGTTATGATTTAATACTGCATCTTTACATTTGTTTACATTTTTTAAACTGCAAATGATGCCCTGCACAGTCTGTGCTTTTTTGCTTACATTTTGATACCTTTTAACTTTTTCTGATATTTCCATATTTTACAGTTTGCATTTTCAAATCATCACAAATCTCCAATTTTTCAACATATTTATTGAAGAAATCCACATATAAGTGGATCCACACAGTTAAACCTGTGGTGTTTAAGGGTCAACTGTTTAACACATACAAGTACATTACATTGATTTTAAATTAGTTACTTATTTCAGAAAATTTAAATCACTATTGGGGAAGTAATTTAAATTATAGTGTTTCTTAGAATTAATCAAAGACCATATAGCAAATTGTTGAAGCTTTTTTATTCAAAGATTGTAGATTTCTTAAAAATTCCTTTTAATCTTTATACTTGTTCAGCCACATATATATATATATAAAGCTGAACACACACACCTTAGAGATATACATGCTTAGGTGCAGGAAGTGTTACGGTACAAGAATATTCAGACAAGCATTAGTTACAAAATGATCAGAGTTAATTAATATTGGGAAGAATTCATATTCCACCAACATTGAATGAATAAATATATCACATTATTTTCCTCACTACCATGACTTCTATCTCATAGTAAGCAGTAAGCTAAATGTTGTGTTTTCATCAGGTTATGTTGGTGGTATCTGGGAATCCACCTTTCTATACATGAAAACAATGCCAATTTTAAACATAATTAAATTAAGCGCAAATAATGGTTGGAAAAGTCATTTGTGTTTTATTTAGTATATTTTTTAAAACTTTTTTTAATGGTAAAATATACATAACATAAAATGCCATTTTAATCATGTTTAAGTGTACAGTTTTGTGGCATGAAATACATTTACATTGTTGTGCCACATCATGACCATCTACCTCCAGAACTCTTCATCTCAAACTGAAACTCTGTACCTATTAAGGCATAACTCCCCATATTCTCCCTCCCTGGCCCATGGCAAACGCCTGTTTAGTATAAATTTTGAATTAACATGCTAATGTGAAAAGTTTCTCTGAAACTAAACAAGGAAATTAATTGATTTAATCCTGAACTAAAACTAATTCAGGGTAAAACTCAGGTTACCGAATTTACGAATTTCACAATACCATTTGGCAACACTATTTCCTGTACAAACCTTTTGCTCCACTTGGATATTTCTTGCAAGTACTTTGCTTATCTGAGATCAGACAAGTAGAAAAGAAATTCAACAGTGTTGTATATTTTAATTGCAATGTTTAATTCTGCACATTTCAGAATAAGATGGGAGAAGAATGTGTATGACTTGACAGTATAAAATACTCATAATAAAACTGCTTGGTAATATCCAGATTATTCATTAGTAAAAATGTAGAATTGGAGGGTTAAGAAAATGTTTGAATGTTAAACAGAGTTGCTACTTGAATTTTCTATGTTTTATTGTGAAAGTGAGAAAACATAAATAATTATTTTTGGAAAATTATTTTTAAATAAAATGTTGTATTTTGAGCTAAAACAATCCCAAAATTCATGATATATTAATATTTATCATCTGTTTTAACATTCAGTCATGGCTGTAATTGTATTACACACACAAAAAGGAAGCATAGGTACCACTAGATTGTTTTTGAGAAATAATCCAATTTCTTTATTATTAAATACATTGTTCAGATAAATAAATTATAGTACGTTAATCGATGCTTTATAATCCTATGCATACTTTGAAAATTATTATGGAAAAGCATACTTAATGTCATGAGAAAATGTTCATATATATAGTCAAATGGGTGCAAGATTGCTATAAGAAAGGCATACATATGGACTCTAATTACTATGCTACCATTAAAATAATTCAAACACACACAAGTACGTGTCTGCATGTACATAGATATATGAATGCTGTGTTTTTCTCACTGGGTGATAAGATTAAGCTGATATTTAGATTTCTCTTTCGTTACCACATAAAGTAAATAAATGCAATATTTTCAAACTAAAGTATCCTATGTAATTTCACTTATTTAAGTTGTATTTACTATGGGGCACCACTGATTTTTAAATGATCAATGTAATGTTCTCTTTATTTCATGCATGAATAGCTTCCTAAGATTTTATTAATATCATTTTTACACATCTGAACACCTTTATAAAATACCGTAACTATGCTGGCCAGTAATGTTGTCAAGATTGAATTCTTTTTGATGGTTTTTTATTTATTTGTTTTCACAAAAATGAAATACTAAGTTAAGTAAATATGCGTTAAAGGAAACTAACTGTTCAGCCCAGCATGTAGTGAATGCTTTGATCGTAGAATCAATTATTTTACACAAAATTAATTCAGTTCGAATAGAGATTCACAATAAACTGAGTGGCAGATTGCACTTTAGAATGTATCATACCAATTTAGGACCTTCATTTTATTCTATTTTATCCAAATTTCATATGGACAACTTTCTGTAGTTGTCACTCTTATAATATGACTGTATGAACATTCAATCCAGTCTGCAGTAGAAATAAACTATTTAGACGTCAGTCCTCCAAAGATATCTTGCTACACTGATCTTGAAGAAGGAAGTACAATTAATTTAAAATGCTGCTACTGTGTTTATATTGGCATTTGCAATTGAATAGTCTGCATAAAATTTAGGAATGAAGACTTTAATAATTGATTTGCAGTATTTGTATTGAGAAAGTAATTTTCTCAAACGTGGGACTACAATTCTGCTCAAGTAAAAGCCCACGAAACAAGTTCTGATAAAATTAATAATTAGAAGGATTAAGCAAAATAGAGCATCAACTTATAATATTGTACTTTATAATCTTGTACGTGTATTTATTAAACTCGCTCAGGAGCATTTCCAGTAAAGGCACATTTAATGAGAGTGAACTTTAGTTGAGATAGAAAAGCAGATCATATGTTAGATCATTTGCGTACGTCAGTCTCTAATCAACATTTTAGTGGTAATCCAGGAAGGATCTTAAATTTAACTTAGAAGGTGTTTCTACTGTTTAGATTTTCTCCCAGTAATTTAACCTGAACATACGTTTGTAATAGCTTTCTTCATAAAAGGCCATAAGTAGGGTAAGTAGCTAGATAGTATATGTTAAGATATTAAAATAATACTTTTTTCACCTTTCTCATATTTGTATAATTAATATGTTGTCAATATTTAGTGGAAAATAAAATTGATTTTGATGTATGATAAGCTTAACAACCCATATTTAAACTGATAGCATGGCTTTAAGCCATCATGTTCTTGGCTTTATAAAGATGGGTATTTTAAAAGACAAAGATCAGCCAGACCTGCAGAGTTGCCCAAGGAAGAAAATGCCTTGCCTGTAGGCTGACCACAAACAAAATGAGCCATGAGTAGAAATATCTGCAGCAAAAGGTAATCAATTGCACTTGACTGACTTCTGAACAATATGCAATTTAACTCAATGATACCTAGCTGCTCCTATCTTTTTAATAGCTTGTGAATTCAGAAGACATAAGTTACATGAGTATCTTGGCAAACTACATTTTCAACCCTCACCTCAAATTCAGCATCATCTGGGAACATTGCCATAATTGATAGGAAAAGAAGTACAAATTCTTTTCTATTCACAGAGCAATTTATAAAGAAAGTCTCTAGCCTATCTTCCCAAATGAACCATGAACCATTAAAAATAAGTCACACTTACAGCAATATTTTCCAAGTGATTAATTTTCTTTAAATTATAAGTATGAAAATGGCAGAGATTGTATTGGTTAAGAATATTTATAACAGATAGAACAAAGCAAAAAAAAAAAAAAAAAACCCACAAATGATGAATAGGTAAATTGGTCCACCAAGACTCCTAACCTTTGTTTAACAGTATTTGTATCTTTTCAATTCTTCCATTGTCACAGAACTCTAAAAAAACAGTAGTTATAATTGAATTAATAAGAATTATGAATGTAATATATGCCATGATGCTCTTTGTATCCTTGAAGCAGTTGTCTGATTCAATTTTCTGCTACCTTTTACCTACATTAACAAACAGAGGAAGAAAACAAAAACAAAGCTAAGTGCAGATAGGTAATTTGGTTTTAAATATATCTGTGGGAGGTACAGATGCATTCAGACAACTTCCTCCATTTCTTTGATTCCTGCTTTCTAAGTGGTTCCCTTTCAATTTCTTTATATTGTGTCAACAAGTTATAAGATTGCAGCAAAAAAAAAATGCATCATTTTCTTGGTTGACAAACCAAAAATAGTTCATTTAAAGAATACAGAAGGAACTGGAATTTCATATTGCTTTCCTTGCTGTGTCTTTTCTTCATGCTAATAGCATCAAAAATAAAGCCCCCCTAGTCAGCAAGTTTTTGACACTCATTGTGGCTGAATACAATGAAAAGCTGTTAGGCACAAAATTTACCTACATTTTTTTTTTTTCAATTTCCAGCAATGGTCAGGTGACTTGTGAAACATGAGAGATATCTAAGGGAAGTACATAAGGATGCCCTAAGGAAAATTCCCACTTTGTTATTAATATCTGGAGAAAGACAATACATGTGGCAAGGGAAATGAAAGGACTGTGTTCATGTCATAAAGGAAAGAGTAATCTGTTAGACAGAAAATACATCTCTAATGGAAAAAAGAGAAAGGACGTGGAAAATAAAAACGATCTGGGAAACATGTTGATTGTGTGGGAAAAGATTACTCCAGAAATAATTTAGAATGCACAATTGGCATAAGGAGATTGGGATTTGCATTATAAATATATACCCTGCTATTACTGGCAACTTCCTGCTCATAATTATTTTCATCTCTTTTCTTTTTTTTGATATATAGACCCTGCTCTGCATAATCTCATACATTGTGTTATAATACTTTATACATTTCCAGATGTCAACATTATCAGATGGCCAGCCCATTGTCTACTAAGGTCAATACAAAATATTTAATAACTGGGTGTTCAGCTCAAAATGGAGAGTGGAGGTTAAAAACAGGGAAAGGAAGAAAGAAAGGAAGTTTTCATAAAGTTAGGAAAATTTAGTGTTTTGGTTAAATTGAAAAAGTATTTTCTATTTTGTGAGGATTATAGGGAAAACTTTGTGGTTCAGTGGAGAGTTTTGCGTTGACTACAGCACACTGATTCGGGTTATTTGATTCTTATCCCATGGGACTTATTTTGCAACTATGAAAAGAAATTCTTACCTAAAAACAATATAGATATTCTGACAGATAGAGGTTCAGTTGATTTTCTTTTCTGTCCAAGGAAAAAGCCAGTTTCTGTCAGTTCATCTCACCAGTCCTTTAGAGAAATTTGCGCTTCTTTGACTTCTCTGAGCCAATTAGAATATCTGCCTGACACCCTCATTATGAATTAAGTAAAATCTTTAACATGAATTGCTTTATGTCTGTATGATATTAATGATTTTTTACTTTGAAATATTTTATTTAACAAAGTTAATATATGTAAAAACAATTAGAACCTTCTCTGGTAGGAAAAGATGAATGAATGTTACTGTTGTTACTATTGTTGTTACGAGACAGTATTCTTGATTCTTAGTGCTCTGATACAATCATGATTAAACTGAAGAAGGTCAGTCTGTAGTAGGAGAATCAAGTAAATAAATAATTCCAGCAGAATGTGTTAACATATGTAATTGAGGTAAGTACAAGGTCTAATAGAAACATAAATAGAACAGCAATTGACTATGCTTTAGCGTCAAGAGAAAAACGGTTGAGAGGGGACGACATCTGAGAGTTAGACAAGAAAAGGAGTCACACAGTCACATTGTTTGCCTTAGATATCCGTCTTGAATAACTATTATCAGAAACTGTAATATTATGAGCAGAATCAAGACATAGGCAGTGAGTGAATAAGCTTTCTTTTACTCAATCAGAACAAAAATAAGCTTGAACACAAGGTCACATTTACTCGTACTAGGAAGTCAGCAAAGATACAGAGTGTATCTATTTAACCTGTGTAGACTTAGCAGAGGCTGAGATTAATGATAGCCAAGGAAAAATAAGAGAGATAATTTCAAAATAAGTGCAAGGAAGTTTACAATGCAAGGTTAAGCTTAGATCAAAATTTAATGGTGACTTTTTAAAGATAATCATAAGAGAGAAAAGTAATAGCACAATCTTGTAGCACTGTGTGTCTTTGTTCAGTGTCCTTTTGTATCTATTCTATCAATGTAATTTCAGAAAGAAGACCCTGTGAATTTTTAGGGGGGAGAAAGCAGTAACACTATTTTATAGTTAAGGACTCAAACATACAGAAGTTTTTATATTAAAATCTGTGATAATAATGATAAATGTTTTTGTGTCTATGGGGTTTATAGTTTCCAAAATGATTTCTGGATACAGTGTTTCCTTTAATTCCCTAACCACTGGTGGAAAAAGGTTTTATTTTCCACATTGTACAGATGACAAAGCTGAGTCTTAGAGACATAAAGCTTCTTACACTGAGTTAAACAGCTAATTCTTGGCACCCTGCTTCTTTGGTTGTGCATGCTGTGCTTTTTCTATTACAAAATGATTCTTAGTAAAAAAAAGGAACCTTATACTTTAGAGACGCTAGGTTCCAGCCCACGCTGCACTCACACTCCCTACCTCAAAGGGAGCACTCTCGAGTGGGGTTGCCACCACCTGGAAAGGATGCTCGCTTTCTTTTCTTCACACCAAGGCACTGTATGTGCTAGCAGTGGCAGTGATGAAAGGGAATACAAACAGCAGGGAGAACACAGGAAAAAATGGCCAAGTAGGTGATATTTACCTTCAGAATTCTCCATTTCCATGTTTCAAACCACTGCTGTCACTCACACCCTCTTGACCTCACCACCCACCTCTGCTCTAGTGACCTCTCTCTTTTCCCAAAACAATCAATTTCAAAGAGTAACTCAAACACCATGAGTTGTATGACAGGACTTCTTTGGAGGGCTTCTAGCTTGATAAATACATGAATTAAGAGGAAAATTCAAAAACATAATGAGGGTTTGTTTCTAAGGTCCTGTGACACCAGCCACATACCTTTTTATAATAGGTTGTATTTGTTTGTTTGTTTACTTAGTGTGAACATATTTCTTCAGGTCAAACCTACTCCATGGTTCCCGCTCCCCATTTATTCTTGAGTCTGATTCACAATCATGGAAAGACTATCATGAGGGAGGAGTATTAATCTGGAATAACCAAATTCTAGGTTTTCAAGCTTCTAGATAAAGGTTTCAAAGAGATGGAAGTCACGGAGAACAAAGGCATGGTGTCTTCTCATTTTATTCTTTTTTCCATGTTTCCTGGTTGGGAGATAACTGAGTCTTTTTTACTTTAGGGAAGTTATCAGCACTCTTCTTTTTTATCTCTAGCTCTTCTTCTATTTCACTTTTAGATGGGTTGGTCCTGTCTTGCAGTCCCCAGGACCAAGGGCTGCTTGTTTGGAAGAGTTGCCTGAGGTGTGTGTCCTTACAGGACAGTTCTACTGTGGGAATTAGATAGATAAATGTTCCCTCTTGTTCATTCCTTCTCTTAGATTCCCTTCATCTTCTCACCATTGTCTGAGATCTTTCCTAGCATCAGAGATTTTGGTTTACTTTTGGAAGTACCAAAGCAGTTTTTTCCAGACTTAATGAAGAGGATACCACAAGGTTAAGCCTAGCCCACTACACTTCTGTTCTAGGACTATGAGTTAAAGTTCAAACTAATAATAAGAGTCATTGGCTCTGCTTTGTCAGTACGGTGGTATGGGGATATGGTGCAGGATCTTCATGGATTGCCTCCATTTCTGAGGGATGTGTTTTTGGCTCTGAATGAAGAAAGAAACATATTAGGAGTTCTAAATTTTCAATTGGAAAGATCTTGATTAGGAACTAATTCTCTCTGGACTCCTACTGCCTAGGTTGGAATCTCAGCTTCTTACCTTTCTAGCAGTATGATCTTGGGCCAGCCTCAGTTTCTTCCTCTTTAAAAAGAGGAAAATGGAAACTATTTCAGAAAGTACTTTGGGGTTTAAATAAGAAAAACATGTAGAATCCTAATAGTGTTTGACACATAGTAGCACTCAATAAGCATTAGCTATTAATAAAATAATTCCCATTGCTATTTCTCATGGATAGCATTAGAGCATCTGAATTTGGGAAACAGTATCTTGTAGTGTTACTTAATTGGATAGACCCCCCCACCTCAGTGAAATTTAACAGGCAAAATGTCAATATCTTCCAGTTGATATAAATCTACTCTTTGATCAAATTTGATATAATTTCACTGTTTCTGCCATAGAAACAGTCTAATATCAGACTTGGCATGTTTCTCTACTAGAAAACATGATGTAGGCAATGATGCTGTCTGACTGGATCCCACAGCAGGTTGTATTTGTCACCAAATACTAAGCTGTTATAGTGGAAGAATGTGTTTCCATATTTCACTTTAAGCATGGAAAACATGGTCCACGGAAGGTATGTTTCCAGTTACATGATAAGCTAGGATGATGTTTACAATGATAAAGAGATAATTTACTGGGAGTATAACACTGGCTGTTACTTTGATGACTTCACAGGACCCAGAATGGACACTCTCTTGAATCTTGCTGTGACATAAGGCTTCTTCTTCTTAAGTGAAAACTAAAAACAGAAAATGATAGAACCACAGGCTATTAGAGTTGGAAGTGATCTGGGGATGTGGCTTGCCAAAACCCTAACGTGACTCAGACAGGTGGAAAATGCTTCACAGAGCACCTTACCATCCTCTACTGAGATTATATCAATAACACTGGGAAGCATCATTTATCTGAAGACACTTGCTCAAACATTCCCATGTAGATTTGTAGATTTGAAACTCAGTGAAAGGCATTTTGACTATAAAATTAGAATGTAAGTTTCACACATAATTATCAGATGATTTATCAGAGAATTTAGAGGAAAAAATCCAAGAACATCACTTGGATACTGAGAAACAACAAGGAAGACAAGGGACTCGAGTATTTAGGAAAGAAATGGCACACCTCTACTTTAGCATAAATACTCGGAGAGCAATAAATCTCATCCTACTGCATATATAGGACAAGGGAAAACACAGTAAATGCTTCAGAATTATACACAAAACTTTCTTAAGCTGTGAGAACCAGTTAAAGACAATTTCAGTACTTATTATAACCTCATATGGAGAAATGCCATAGTGAAAACTGGTGACAGAATCAGACATGTAGAACTACATTCTACAGATACCCAGCAGACAGGCTGCAGGTTTCAGAGGTATACTTACTTATTTTGCCAACAGTATTTGTCACAGGAAATCAAGTCAAAACATTGTAATAAGCTAGTTTCTAATATGAAATAGACTTTCAAACCCCAGAGAATTTTTGAGGAAAAGCAAAATGAAAAACCAGACAAAAAATTCTTAACTAGCTTAGCCTATCACCCACTCATGTTTTTGTATCAGATCTGGGTCATAAATTTCATTACTTTCCAGTTTTCTCCATTATATTGTTCCATTTCAGAAAGAAAGTCAGCTCTTATTTATCTAAGCATACAAACCTGGAGGCAGGTAGAATACTTATAAATACCCATAGTTAGAGAAATAGAGTTTTTCTAGTCCTAAAAAAGAGAGCTTGCAGAGTAAGAAAAGATGATCATATACATGGCTTTTGGCACAATACTTTACCTGTAGTATCATTGTTTCAGAATTTTAAAAATGTTAATTAAGTTGGCTTAAAAACAACAAAATAACCATAAAAAAACCTTCACTGTTTGTTTAAGACGAAAGTCATAGGCTGCCACTTTACACATTAAGTTAAATACCAACCCCCAGAGACCAGGAATATAATAAAATGGAGTAAAGTGGTTATAGAAAGCTAATGTTCCACTCTAGGAATCATTTACCTGACACATCTTTCATGCAAAACCCTCTGCTGGGAACTATGGTGATACAAAGATAGAAGGACATACATCAATCCCTCAAGAGTTTGTAGTATATTAGGAAAGGCGCGTGTGTGTATGTGTGTGTATCACATTCAATCATATACCGATGGCACAAGGTAAGGTATATTAATTCTTCTAGTAACAATCAGAGAATAAAGTGTGTGATGCAAGAGAAGCTGCTTTATGGGTAGTAATGTTGCTCCTGCTAATGGTCAATTCTCTGTTGATTACTAGATGACCCTCTTGTAGACTTCTAGAATTCTTCGTGCCACTCTCCCTCCTTTCATACATTTTTCCTGTAAATGCCAGGCGCTAAGGACTTTCAACTCCTTCTCTCCTCAACTTAGAGAATTAGCTTGTATCTGGTTACTTCCTGCACTGTGGCTTGGAAGCACATTCAAAGCAGTAAACTGGAGCAAGATCACTCTTGCATTGCTTAATGTCCACTGTCCTGAAAACCATCGTTTCATATATTTTGCCTGGGTTTTTGGTTGTTATGGGTGGAGGGTGAATCCTGTCTCTGTTACTTTGTCTTGATGGAAAGTGGAAGTCTTCACTGATTCTTTTCTACTACTATTCTGAAAATATTACTCATTTGCCAGTGAGAAAATCAAGGCTTTGGCAATATTAAATAACTTCCTGAAAGTCACACAGAACTTGGAATTATGGGTTAATACTTTCACTCAAGTCTTTAGGCAAGTAGACCCATGGGTACCTTGAATGAGGTGAATAGTGTAACCTATTTATACTCTAGGTTTTAGAGAAAACACTCACCTCTTGGTGTTGTCAATATTGTTCATTGTTCTTTGACCTTTCCCAGTATCAGAGTGTTTAGATACCAAGGGTGTGGGTCATGGGTTAGCAAACAAATGCCTCTGGCTATTCAATGACAGAGTTGAGTAGATGGGACATAGATTTTCTTGGCCACAAATCCTAAAATATTCACTCTTTGGCCAATTACTGAAATAGTTTATCAACTCCCAAACCAAAAGAATCAAGTATTTTTTTTCAGACTGCCTTTGTTCTATCTACTTTAAGTTAAGTTGGATTTTGATGAATTATTTGTGGACAATATCTAGACATCAAAGAGCTACACTGTATTTTTATATGAGAAGCCCCCTAGTAATAATGTAGAACTTTCTCCTCTTCACTGTGCTCTCGGTAAGTTTTGAGGGCTACCAGGGAAAAGCGCAAAAGAGGGAACACAGGATATGGTAGATGAAGAGTCAATGATTCACAGGTTGCCAGCCTTTGCAAAGTGTCTTCCATTTCATCATAATTGGGCACATTTTGCTCACCAGTATGAACTTATAAACAGTGAATTGAGATCCAGGAGGCAAAGTGCTGATTTCAGATAAAACTCAGACCTCTGAGAAACACCTGTGTTGCTGTAAGCCTGTAAGAAGGTCACAATACAATTCGTATGATCTAGGGAATACAGTATTAGTGGGACAGTAATTGCTTCTATGGGACACAGAAAAGATTTCTAAGACTTCAAAATACAAGTGCAACAATGTCCCACTTACATTTTGGAGAATATTTTTCTGTATGTCTCTAATAGTAATCTGCATAAGCCAAAACTGGTCTAGGGAAGTCCAACCAGGAACTAAGAATTGTAAAATCTGTTGTCAGTCTCCTGAGCCACATCCCACATGGAGCGAAGATTTGATTTTATGGAATGACTGATGAGCAGTTCATATGTAGGCCAGAGGTGAGTTTACTTCAGAGTAACCAGAAATTACTACGTAAGCTTGTAGCTTATTCAATCAGACCTTGTTAGATTACTTGATTGTTTCTTATACTCGGAAGAGAGAAGGAGCTGTATCCTTAGATCAGAGATAACAAATACCTACATTAGTATGAAAGGAAGTTATGTGTCAGAGACGAAAGAAAGTGAACCTTAGGAAAAACAAAGGATTGGGTATACCACTACAATCACTAAATACTGCCATATGACTAATCGGTTTTACCAGATATTCCAGCTATTTTGTTATAGTTGTGAACAATAGTTTTTTCTTTCTTTCAAAATTTCAGTTATTACTGGTATAGGCAAACATTTGCACCTCCTCTGTATTCTATGTAGACTTAATTGAATTGCTTTATTAATTCTATATGATTTTTATTGATTTTACTAACCAGGCACCTATACCATTTTCAAAAAGCAGTAATTTTATCTGTTTTCCTAATATTTACATTTTTTTGTTTATTTTCTTCTTATTCCAGAGCAGGGTTTTTCAAACTTGACATTAGTGACATTTTTGACTGGCTAATTCTTTGCTATGGTGTGCTGTCTTGTACCTTTGTGGGATGTGTAGCAGCTTCACAAACTGTACCCACCAGAGCCAGTAGCATCAATCCCCCAAGTCAGACAACGAAACTGACACTAGATATTGCCAAAGTTCTCTCTAGAGGGCCAAAATTTTTCTGATTAAGAACCACAGTTTTAGAAAAATTAAGATTTAAATGCTAAATTTAAACAGTAGTGTGTAGACACTGATAGAAGAATATCTTAATCTAAGGGTGGGTGTGACTTCACTAAAAGCTATAAAGAAAAATATTACCAGATTTTATGCAAATAAAGATACTTCTATACGGCAGATAGATAGTAAGCTAAAGTAAAAATAGCTTTAACACATATGGCAGATATAGTGATGACATGCTCAATACCCAGAGATTTACTAACAATAATACTAAAGTGGACAAAATATATGAATAGGCAATGATCAGCAAACATAGAAAAAGCTGCCCAAATCCACAAATAATCAAAGAAATTAAATTAATGAAAAGTGTGTTTTGTACTTTAAAAATTTTTAATTGACAAATACAAATTTCATATATTTATTGTGTACAATGTCTTGTTTTGAAATATATATGCAGTTCATCTTTCATGTCTGTGAGTTCTGTATCCATGAATTTAACCAATTGTATATAAGAAAATTAACAAGTCTGTACTGAACATGTACAGATTTTTTACTGTCATTATTTCCTAAGTAAAACATTGTAATGACTATATACACAGAATTTACATTGCGTAAGTGTTAAGAATAATCTAGTATTTGAGAGGACCACATATATACCATATGCATATATGTGTATATGCATATACACATATATGCATATATATACACACATATACGTATATGTATATATGCATACACACACACTACATTTTCTGTATCCATCCATTGATGGACACAGGTTGACTCCATCTCTCGGCTATTATGAATAACGTTTCAATGAACATGATGGGAATGTAGACATATCTTCTACATACTGATGTCATTTTCTTTGGATACCCATTTTATGAGGCCAACATTACCCTGACACCAAAGCCAGATCAGGGCACTATAAGAAAAGTACAGGTTAACATCCCTGGTGAACACGTATGAAAAATCTTCAGCAAAATATCAGCAAACTAAATTCAATAGTACATTAAAAGAATCATTCACCACGATCAAGTGAGATTTATGCCTGGGAAGCAATGATGTGTCAACATAGCAAAATCTATAAATGTGATACGCCACATTAACACAATGAAGGACAAACACCATAAGATCATCTCAATAGATGCAGAAATGCATTGGACAAAATTCAACATCTTTTCATTATAAAGACTCAAGAAATTAGATATAGAAGGAATGTAACTAAACAGAATAAAGGTGGTATATGGCAACCCCATCGCTAACATCATATTCAAGGGTGAAAAGCTGAAAGCTTTTACTCTAAAACCAGGAACAAGACAAGGATGCCCACTATTGCCACTTTTATTCAATATAGTATTGGAAGTCCTAGCCAGAGCAATTAGGCAAGGGAAAAGAATAAAAGGCATCTAGACTGGAGAGGAATAAATTGAATTGTCCCTATTGTCAGATGCCATGATCTTATATATAAAAAATCCTAAAGACTCCACCAAAAAACAGTTAGAATAAATAAATTAAGTTGTAGGATATAAAAGCAACATACACAAATCTCTAGTATTTATATATACTAACAACAAACTATACAATTAAAATATTCTTAGGAATAAATTTAACCAATGAGGTAAAAGATCTATATACTGAAAACAAAAAATTGATAAATGGACAGGGGCACAGATTAATGGAAACATATCCTGTGTTCATGGATTGGAAGAATTGAAACTGGGAAAATGTCTATACTACTAAAAATGATTCAATGTAATCCCTATCAAAATTCCAATGGCATTTTTCACATAATAGGAAACAGAATTATACAATTTATATGGAACCCTAAAAGATCCCAAAGAGCCAAAAAATCTTGATCCAAAAGAACAAAGCTGGAGGTATCATACTACTTGACTTCCTTCAAAGTATACTACAAAACTACACTAATCAAAACAGCACAAAACTGGTATTAAAAACAGACACATAGGCAAGCGGAACAGAATAGAGAACCCGGAAATACATCCACACATTTACAGTCAATTGGTTTTTGACAAAGATGCCAAGAATTCACGATGGAGAAAGGACACCCTCATCAATAAATGGTATTGGAACTACTGGATATTCATTTGCAGAAAAATGAAATTAGATTCTTATCTTATACCATACCCAAAAATGAACTCAAAATTGATTGAAAACTTAAATGTAGGACCTGATACTATAAAACTACTAGTAGAAAACAGGGGATAAGCTCCATGAGATTGGTCTGGGCAAAGATTTATTTTTATTTTTTGCACATGAACCAAAAAGTATGGGTAACTAAAGCAGAAATAGACAAATGGTATTATATCAATCTAAAAAACTTCTGCATAGCCAGGGACAGAGTGAAGGGACAATCTCCAGGATAAAAGAAAGTATTTGCAAACTATATCATCAAGGGTTAATATCCAAAATATATAAGGAACTCAAACCACTCAATAGCAAAAAACAAATGACCTGATTTTAAAAATGGGCAAAGAATCTGAATAGACATTTCTCAAAATAAGACAAACAAATAGCCAATTAATATATGCAAAAATGCTCAACATTACTGATCATCAGGGAAATGCAAATTTAAACCAAAATGAGATACTACTTTACACCTGTTCAAATGGCTATTATAAGAAAGACAAAAAAGTACATGTTGGCGAGGTTGTGGAGAAAAGCGAACCCTTGTACACTGTTGATGGGAATGTAAATCAGTATAGCCAATGTGTAAAAGGATATAGAGGTTTCTCAAAAAATTAAATATAAAACTAACAGATGATTCAGCAATATCACTCCTGGGTACATATCCAAAGGAAATAAAATCAGTGAAAAGCTTTTTAAAGAGTATTTGAAGAAAAGAGTTAACATGGCAGGTCTAAAGATGCTATCCTCATAAGATCCTGCTTACAAATTATAAGGGTTAACACTTGGCTGGCATCTGGGAACTTGGATATTGTGATGGTTTCCTTCACCATAACTAATAACAGTGGTTCACAGTCCCTGAAATATCTGTACAAACAGTATGTTTTATGCTATGCCAAAACCTGATTTTCCTCTGGAAGTCTGAAATTTGAGTATGTGCTGGATAGAGGGTACCTACATGACTAGCGCGCAACAAAAACTTGAAGACACAGTCTCTAGTGAGCTTTTCTTGTAGACATTTCCCATGTGTTGTCACAACTCATTGCTTGAGGAATTAAGTGCTTTCTGTGTTACTCTGGGAGAGGGCTCTTGATAGTTTGCACCTGGTTTCCTACAGTGTTACTCCAAGTGCTGTTTTTCTTTGCTTTGTGCCATTTTGCTGCAATAAATTGGACCTGTGAGTGTGACTACATGCTGAATCCTCCAAGTCTTCCTACTAAACCTGGAGATGATCTTGGGCACCCCTGACAGAGTGATAATACCTTTGTTGATGATGTTATGTAGAAACAGGCATTCTATTGTATTTTGAGATTTTTTAATTTGTTATTTCTTGAGAATCCTTTGGGACTATGTATCAAAACTTGTTATATGTCTACCTTTTGATTTGATAATTGCGTTGCTTGAAATTTTATTTGAAAAATACACAGCTTCTCAATGTTATTCATAAATACAAAACACTGGAGATTATTCACCAAAGAGGACTGGATAAATAAGTTAAGACACATCTAAGTATCAGCCATATTCTGTGCTAATTTGTGGTGTGTATATTTTAACTGGCCGATGCCCTTTTCCATGCCCTGTTAAAATATTTGATCATTTCCACTGGGTACATCTGTACAAGATACTATGCATACTATATATAATATGCATCATCTGTA